>NW_018408746.1:16613-33522 GCF_002113885.1 Mizuhopecten yessoensis | reverse complement strand
CTACATACAACAACAACAACTTATAGACATCTTGTTCCAAACAGTATCTTGTAACTATCTACATACAAAAACAACAACTGAGAAACATCTCGTTCCAAACAGTATCCTGTTACTATCTACATACAACAACAACTTATAGACATCTCGTTCCAAACAGTATCTTGTAGCTATCTACATACAACAACAACTCATAGACATCTCGTTCCAAACAGTATCTTGTAATTATTTACATACAACAACAACAACTTATAGGCATCTCGTTCCAAACAGTGCACATTAACTATCTACACAAACAACTTAGAGAAATCTCGTTCAAAACAGTATCTTGTAACTATCTATATACAACAACAACACCTTAGAGACATCTCGTTCCAAACAGTGCACAGAACCTATCTACACAAACAACTTAGAGAAATCTCGTTCAAAACAGTATCTTGTAACTATCTACATACAAATACAACAACTGAGAAACATCTCGTTCCAAACAGTATCTTGTAGCTATCTACATACAACAACAACTCATAGACATCTCGTTCCAAACATTATCTTGTAACTATCTACATACAGCAACAACAACTTATAGACATCTAGTTCCAAACAGTGCACAGTAACTATCTACACAAAGAACTTAGAGACATCTCGTTCAAAACAGTATCTTGTAACTATCTATATACAACAACAACCCCTTATAGGCATCTCGTTCCAAACAGTGCACAGAACCTATCTACACAAACAACTTAGAGAAATCTCGTTCAAAACAGTATCTTGTAATTATCTACATACAAAAACAACAACTGAGAAACATCTCGTTCAAAACAGTATCTTGTAACTATCTATATACAACAACAACCCCTTATAGGCATCTCGTTCCAAACAGTATCTTTTAACTACCTACATACAACTACAACTTATAGACATCTCGTTTCAAACAGTATCTTGTAACTATCTATATACAACAACAACCCCTTATAGGCATCTCGTTCCAAACAGTATCTTTTAACTACCTACATACAACTACAACTTATAGACATCTCGTTCCAAACAGTATCTTGTAACTATCTAACAAATAATGCTTGTTTATAATGAAGTTTCGTACAATGTTTTATATTATTCAAACCGGAGAACATGATTCATACTACTTTTTGTCCATTTCGTATAGAGTGCCAGGGAGATGTTGCAGATGATTCAGTACATTATTCAATTGTTCACCGAGGCGCGGGGACGGGCTACGCTACCTTTTCCTGTAGAGACAGTCGCACCTTGACCGGCTCAGCCTACCGATCATGTGGATTGGATGGGGAGTGGTCCTCTCCCACCTACAGATGTGCCTGTATGTAAGATCATTCATGATTCATTATACAAACAGTGGCGTAGCATACATGTATGTTTGTATGCTCAAGCATACACTAACATTTTCAAGACTTTTTAGTCTGATAAAAAAGTGTTGTTATGTCTATACACATTGAAAAATCTCGACGGTTTATGTAGAATTCTAAATAACAAAATATTTCCCAGAATACAAGAGATTGCTTCTAGGGCCTAGTAGAATTTTTTCCAGCTATGGGGGGTTAATTTGAGTTAATTCACTGTATGGAATACACAGTGGTAAACGAATGACTTGATCGATTTAAAATGTCCGCATTCTCGAATGTCCAAGGATTACATACGCTAACTTGCGTTCTCTGCAAACCATGGATATGTCATGACACAATTGACGTCGTGCGGTTACACTAAATGATATGTGTTGGATATAGAATACTTTATAACAGCTAGACTAATACATGTCTTTCGAAGGCTACAGAGGAGCGATACTCGACCTCAAAGCCAGATACTTTAACCGTTACGGTATCATCGAAAGGTGGCGCGTACAATCCTTCGATTTTGTCAATTTCAACATATCTAAAAGGTACCCTGGAATATGTCATAGCGAATTTAAAGGCACGCGGCTCGATTGGTCTCAGGTAAAAAAAAAAACCTGGCCAATCACTAGGCTGATACCTGTCCTTTGAAGATTGCAAAGGAACGACGCCTGACTTCAAAGCCAATTAATTTTAGAGTTATGCTACCGCGAGATTCTTTTGATGTTCATCAAAGGATCACACGAGTCTTTTTGTCTCATCAATTCTTATATTCAGGATAAAATTTAAAGAGAGCAATACACATTCATGCGGCCAATTCCCCAGTGCCATGGGTAGTTTGATATACCTGAACGTGTCAGTTACAAAAAAAACAGGTGCCTTCGATTTTGTCATGATATACGAAAGAAGCACAAGGTTACAAAGAACGTAAGTGAGCATAACCCCTAGAACATCGAGAATGATTGTTGTTTTATCCACTCCTGATTCCAGTTAGCCCAGAAGTGACCATGGCGAACAAGAGTTACGTCGTACTTACCGGATATAACGTCACCATTGCGTGTCACGTGACAGCTGTCCCGGATCCTTTCAATGTGTATTGGACATTCCGGGAATCAGCTGGATTAAGCAAAAATATGTTAAACATGACAGAGGAGAGGTTCCACGGGGGTACTGTAAACGAGTCGTCCTTAACGATCATTGAAGTAACTACAGCAGACACAGGGAACTACACTTGTAACGCCGAAAATGAGGAAGGCCTTGGTAGTGGTGAGGAGATATATTTGGTCGTTGACAGAGGTGAGTAATTGCGTGATTATATTGCATTTAAGGCAAAGGCTACCACAAAGTTAAACCTTTAATGATTAGATATTAATGCATGATGCTAATGTGTTTATGTTTGTATATGATGATAATGTATATATATATATATATTAATACACTGTATATGAAAACATGTACAGTATATATTAATGTATGATTATAACGTGTATGCTTTTCTATTACTATATGAAAAAATGTATATATATTAATATATGGAAATTATAAATATATCGTAAACAAGTGTGGTACATGTATCACTATGAATGGTAGAATCGCCTAATTGAAAGCATGAACTTATGAATGGAAGAATTACAAAAATAATTAATCAGTGAGAGATTTAAGATATTTATTTATACTATACATAGTGTGTTTATAGAGAGCTCTAAAACCCTTCTTGTTATGCGTTTTGCAGAATTACACATTAAAATAGTTTGAAATTTTAGCAATTAAAATACAATATATATATGGTTCAAAATCAAAGGTAAATTACATTTAACACATGATTCTTACAACCGTAAGTTTGTGGGATACGAATAACTTAAGATAGGCAAATTTGGAATGAAATTAATTGCGGTCCAATCCGCTCCTTTATCAGGACACATCAACTCTGAACTGGTGCATTAAACTACAACAAATTAAGTTTAAATGAATAACCAAGATTATTTCTGGTGCTATACGATATATACCAAAAACGTGTGTGTGCAATTTTACGCCTGAACGGCTTCGCAGATTTTCGCATTTATAATTAGAACGCACGCAACGTTTAAAGTAAACAAAAGTAATTAAACACATTTAAACTAATTCACTGATAAGCATTTATAATTCCCGAATAGCAACATTGCGTAGGTTTTTTTCGATTGTGCGAATTTTTAAGGGGTTCCAACCCATGATGTCCTTTATATGAGAAAATTACAAAAGATTAAGATAAAAATGGTATTGATTCTGCAATGTTAACATTATAATTTTAACAACTATGATTCGGTACAATGCACGGGAACATGTGATTTAATGGAAGATCTTCTTTGAAGAGGGTTTGAATAAAGGTGACAATTGTAGTCATATAGTATAGCTCACGTTAACCCTTTCCCATGGGTACTGGGTTGTTTTCTAGCCTCTAACACACATTTCGTTGATTCGTTTGAATAAGCTATGAGGCAGTAAAACAAAGTAGCTAAATATGGTAACCGGTTCCAAATTCATGGCTTAGAGTTATTGAACATATCCTCTTATTTTATATTTCATATTTTAAATATCGATAAACGATTTATTAATGTGTATGTATACTTTAAAAAAAACAATGATACATATAGTTTGCATTTCCAGTTAAACCAACCATCAGAATAATGAAACGTGCTTATAGAACTACCAACTACAAGACAATCACCTTTAAGATCACGGTGACCTCTGACCTTCCTCTCACCTCTGTGGTTTGGAGATTTCGCTCGTTGGAAACTGGACAGAGAAACAAAGTGACAATAGACGATTATTATTTCTCCGGAGCGAACCTCACTCACCCCTCTTTGACAATAAACAATGCAAGCACTTGGGCCTCCGGACACTACAAAAGTGTTGTCGAAAATGCTAACGGAAAATCAATCGGTCGGATACAATCATTGTACATCAAGAAACGTAAGTATTGATAATTAGTATTATCATTAAGGGTGTACTCTTCTTAGGTTTAAATCACGTTCAAGTCTAGTTTTGATCGCGTGTAACGGGTTTCTGTAATATTTAACAAATTATAATCAATTTTAAAAAGCAAACACGAATCTAGAATATTTGAAAAACTAGATGCCTGTTGTTTGCAGNTTTTTTTAAAAAAAAAAAAAAAAAAAAAAAAAAAAAAAATCAGCGGCCATTTTGGAAATGTGTATTTTTTTCGCTTCATGAAAGATAAAAACTACACCTTTTTCTTTCACAAGATTTATCACTTAAAACGTCATTGTGGCGCCATTTTTAATTGCAGATTGGTTGTTTAAAAAAAATTCTGTACAACTGTATAATATTCAATATCATGAAAATTAATATGATACGAAAAAGAAAATTATAAATTATTGGTGTCTTTTTACCACATTAAGTGTAACTGAAGCACTTATGATTTTTCACTCCGAAAAAGGTGAAAACAACCCACAAACAATAATGGGACCAAAAAGAAACGTACGTTCTCCCCATTTTGTGGCTGTTCTAGAAAGAGAAACCTATTTTCAGTTGATCCCTAAAATATCCAAAAAAATGTTTAGTAGCAGAACTGTTTATATGAAGCGTTAATTCTGCAAACAAGTGTGAACAAATGAGTATAAGGGGTAAGGTAACTTAAGTCGTTTTCCGAGTCAAAAGAATAAGTATAAGAAATTTTACTTTAATAAATGAAAGAAAACACTTTTTTATCAATTCTGCAAATATTCATACATATCTAATAACACATTTGGAAGATATTATATGAATTTGTTCTGCAAATGGTGAAAACCAAAAAAATCACATATTATGTTGAATTGATACCTTTGATGGATCATAGCACAAAAACGAGCACACGGACATATAATTCTTTTTGCATTTTCTACTATACCATTGACTCCTTGTTCCAAAAATGCATATAAGAAAAAAGAAAAAAAAAAAAAACAATAGGAGAATATCCTTCAGGTAGAACGTCAAAGCGCTCTCTTGTTTTTTAGACAGCAAACAATCAATTTTTTGGGGGCATTTTCATCTGACTTGACGTGGCCATATACAACGGCAAAGAGAAACATGTTCATCTATTTGTGTATTTATTATTTGTACCATGGCTAAAAGAATCGTAATTATTTATTTATTTTATTCATTTATCTATTTATTTTTCCATGCAAAAAAATCTCTTTCATTGGGATGTATTCCAAGGAACTCTTGACTTTACGTAATCCCGTGAGCTGATTGTCTGCGCTATTGGTCAAGATATTTGTTAAGCTCCTATTTTTCGGTCACAGTATTGGGAATGCAAGTGATTTCGAAATGATTTAATTCATAAAAGGGTTCAGAAAGTTTCATAAACCCTATTTAATTTCCTTTCAGCAAATTGTATTCATGATGGTATATGAATAGGATAAAACAACAGGCTGCGCCTATATCAGTTCTCTCCGGCATGTATATGTATAAAAAGTGCATGGTTGTTGCTAGGTTTCGACCGCTTGCAAATGGATATAGTGTGCTAGTCTTTTCCGTATTCCTACTGTACAAAATTAGAGAAAGTTTAGCTCCATTTTTTTGTTTTCTAATTGTACTTTTTAACATAGCAATGTTTCTATAAGCTGTTTTTTGAAAGAAAGGGGTGGTGAGGCTTTGAAGAGCGATCGAAATTCCAATCTGCAATAAACTCAAAGATAACTCATTGGAAAAAAACCGAAATCGACTTGTTCTCTACACAAAACATACTACTTCTTACCTTGTCAACTCGAGAACACACTATGATATAATAGGTGTTCTGAATGCCCTGGAGTGAGGGATATGGTAAGCAGGCATGCTCGTCAGGATATTCATCCTCGATACTCTAGGGGTTACACTCACTTTCGCTTTCTGCACCATTGGAATATGCCATAGCAAAAACGAAGGCTCGGTTTGCACCAACTTGTGGACGAGACGAGAAGACTTGTTTGAGCCTTTGATGTTTATCAAAAGAATATCGGGGTCGCGTAACGGTAACGTTGATTGGCTTTGAAGTCGGGCGTTGCTCCTCTGTACTCTTCAAAGGAAACGTTGGTCAGGTGTTTTTTTCACCTGTGACCAACCAAATAGATAATCGCGTACCTTCAATTTTGCTATGACATATTCCAGGTATGCAGAGAGCGAATGAGAGTGTAATCCCTTGAGTATCGAGGATGGGATATAGTATGTAACCGGTCCTCCTAATATTTTGGGGGCTACGCTCATTCACGAAATCTGCAAACTTTGAAGATTTCTTTGAAGATTTCAGAATTCCAAGAAGAGCGACACCCGACCCACCCGCAATACTCCAGGCGTTACGCTCACTTTCGCTATCTGCACCCCTAATATATGACATAGCAAAATTGAAGGCTCAGTGTGCCCCACCTTGAGGACGAGACGAGGAGACTAGTTTGATACTTTGATGTAAACCAAAAGAATCTCGCGGTCGCGTAACGGTAAAAAATGACTGGCTTTAAGTCGGGTGTCGCTCCTCTGTAATATTCAAAGGCCATGTATCAGCCTTAGCGAATGGTATTGATTTTTTACCTGACACCAATCAAATAGCTAGCCGCGTGCCTTCAATTTTTATTTGACATATTCCAGCGGTGCATAGAGCGAAATTAAGCGTAACCCCTGGAATATCGATGGTGCACCCGGCCTCACTACGGGTAAATTTTACAGTTATGTTGCGGCGTGATTCTTTTCATGAATATCAAAGGATCAAAATAGTCTACTTGTTTCGGATACAATGTTGTGCGTACAGAGCCTTCAATTTCGTCATGACCTATTCAAAATGTGTATAGATCGTAAGAGATTTGTATTCCATGAATTTCGGGGATGGTTATGGAAGTGTAAATAAAAAACACTATTACGTAAATAAAATGTGGTATCATTTCGGATAAACTGGGACAGACACAGACGTTACTCTTTGTTTATGAAAGAATGACAACTTCTTTTCACATATGATGGTTGGTCATTTCTGCAGTGCCATAGATGCACGTGACAAAAGGTACTGCCTTCGGCTGTCTTTAGCCGAGGGGACTATTGGTTTTATATAATAGCTATATTTTCAATTATAGTAAATCAGTTCTATCTTCTTGTACTATGATGTATATGTACATGTAACTGTTCTGTTTCATTGTGTCTTGATAAAGGAGCGGATCGCTCCGAAAATTTGACAACCTAAACTTGTCCACATCGTTGGAATTACTTCTTTGCCCCATATTAATTAATTATATATACAGTTACACATCGTTTCACTGAATTTAACTGATTTCCGAGAGAAATGTATTTTGAGATGTGTCCAGAAGCCATAACTCAGTATAAAACAAAAGAAAAGTATGTAGTCAATATGCAATTTATGTAAGTCTACTTAAATGAGTGAAGTTGTGAATTTCAAGTCAAAATATTGATTAGAAAGGAAATTATTGAGAAAACAAATTACTTTACAATTGAAAATGACCGAAAAGACCCCCCCCCTGACGTAATCCTTCGTTTTATATAAACAATCTTTAAGTCATGTCATTTTTCATTCCGTTACATATGCTTGTCTAATTAATACATGTTTTCAAAAACAGAAATGGTATTATTTTGGTTTTTAGCTCATTTTGAAAACAGCAAACTATATTTGTGATTTACCATACCCCTTTTGGTACCCCCAGAAACCCACTTTCGGTCAAAGTTTCACCTATTTTTTTCCGCATGGCATACAATAGGATATCTTTGAACAAAATAAGGAGGCGAACATCCGAATATACCGGGGCCCAAAAAGGGCCTTATAGACACCCTTCCTTTATGTAAAAAGGAGTGAATTTTGATAAAATAATGAAAGACACAATTTTTTGCAAAATAATGTCAATAAAAATGATACTGACATAAATTAGTATTGCATGAATGTATATCAATTTAATAAATGCTGAAATGGTGTAAAATTAATTATCTATAAACATTTAAAAATTGACATTTTATAATAAAACCATATACACACAGTAATTGCATGTAAGAGTTATCTTTCATGAAAAGCTTCAACTTCACAGTAGTGAAATAGGTAGCCGGTTTCCTGAAGTACAGAATAATTGACACATATGACTCATTGATAATAAAAACCACCTGAATTAATGCCTGGATTGATTCTTTAATATTGAGAAAACACACTATTCTGTCAATAATAAACATTAGAATATGCGGTATTGTGATACTGTCTCCCTACATTGGATTTCCAACTAGGGATGTACTTCCTATTTCCGTTTATCAATACACTCCTATGACCGTAATACGATTTTGTTTTTATTGTAAGAGTTAATTCCCTTCTTACACAAACCTTGCCTCAATATTTGTTTTTAGTTGCGCCAGTTGTAGAAGACGGACCAAATACATGGACGAAGGTTGGGAGCAATGCTACTCTTTTGTGCTCTGTTGATCCGACTCCTGAAAGAGTGATTTGGTTGAACTCTAGAAATCACGCCCTCCCTAATAGCCTGGATTGGGAACCCGGCAGGTTCTCTGGGTCAACCAACGTACATCCCTCGCTGACCATCACCAAAATTATGTTCTCCGACCAAGGATTGTATTGGTGTACAGCAAAAGGTAGTGATGGAAACAAAGCAATGGCCGATGGGATTATACTTCATGTAAACAACTAGCTAACATAAGTTAATGCTTTTATGTTGTTTGCAACACGCTTTTTCATTGGGTTGTGTTTACAGTCTTTCAAGTGTAAGACCGAAAAAATGAGGACATATTTCGATGACGTCATACACAAAGTACTACGTTTTTTCCATAAGTAGTAACCGTCTGTCACATTTGAATACTCATCTGCAACCACGTCTATATTGGAAATTCGAGCATTATACTCGATTTCAGAACATTCAAGGTCATAGGGGTCAAAATATGTTTCAAAAACTTTAACGACTTCTTCTGAAGAACCAAAAGTCCCATGATGTTGATATTTTGCCATTGATATGCTGGGATGAGGGGCTACCAAGGTTGTTCAAATGAATGATTTTTTTACATCATCTAAGGAACCAGAGGATGGATTTTTTCAAACTTCATCAGACTCATGCTTTGTAGAAGACGGTACAATGTTGTAAAATTGGGTTTCCTTCCCGAGACACAGGGGCCAGGGCAGAGCCCCCCCCCCAAAAAAAATAAAATAATATTATACCAATAATTCAAAGATTTTCTCCAGACTCAGATGTACTTCAAAACGTTTCTCTGCAGGGTTGGTAAGATCATCAGGGGCTTTATTTAAATTGTCAATTTCAGTATCCCCGGGCCATACCTTCTTTCTGTGGGACGTGGTGCAGCTTAGTACAGTTTATCTAAGGAAATAACACTTTGGTTATGTTTTGTCTATTTTCTGTAGGAAAGTATTCAAACTTAATGAGAAACATCCTTGGAGGAACAGGGTATCATATTGTAAATTGGGATTCCTGCCCGAACCCCAGGGGCCAGGGCGGGGCCCCTAAGGCAAAATTGACCAATATTTCAATAATCTACTACAGACTCAGAGGTACTACAGTCAATTTCTCTGCATGGAGGGAAAGATCATCAAAGGCTTTATTTAAAATGTCAATTTCGGTAGGGAAATAACACTTCTGGGTACATTTTGTAATTTATCCACAAGAAATTATTTAGACTGGGTTGGAATAATTATTATGATATAGCAATAAAATGGTATGAGAAAATAATATCCTGTCTAGCCCCGGGGCTTTGGTGCCCAAAGGTAAATATATTGGAATGAAAGGTTATAAGGTGCATTAACTGTGTTTTATATTATCTATGTTTGTATATCGAATATTTGTAAGAAAAAATACACTTTATATAACATATATGTGTTATGAAAAAGCGATTTATTTTATATTTTCAATTGTCTGTAAAGTATTTTTGAGATGAAACAATTTTCATAGAATATATATTCGTATACTAAATGCAATGATAAAATTAATTGCCCTTTATTATCAATTCCTGGGCTGTCTTTTACACGAAGAGGACGATTGTACTTTCTATTAATGGAACATGATGGTTAAAACAATCTGCGCCATTACCTCTCCATTACGGATAATCATCCGCGATGTGGTACCATATTGATGCTTGAACAAAACCATACGAATACGAATGTATTTTTGAGAGGAAAATCACGATAATGTTTGATAAGAGCTTCTGCACTTCCGACATTCCAAAAACTCACTTACACGCACTACCTTTTGGATGGTATAAGCACAAACCTGATCCTTTCGTGTACATCAAAAGAATCGCACGGCAGCATTACAGTATAAGTAAATGGTTTTGAAGTCAGGTGTTGCTCCTCTATGATCTTTAAAGCACAATAAAGTATTATCCTAGTGATCGGTCTGGTTTTTGGTTTTTGCCGAAGAAAACTCAAATAGCTGTCTTCGTGCCTTCGATTTTGCCATGAAACGATCTAACGGTGCAGAAAGTGTAAGTGCAAGTGGGACCACTTGGGTATCGGTGATGGAGCTTTAGAACCTTGGGATGCAGGTTGATGAAGAGCATGAGCAAGTTTTGTGAGTCGTTATCATGATCACATCTGAAATAGACTGTTACCTTGTGCAATTAAAGTCAGTATTTACCTGATGTTCTTTAGTTTGTTTTTTGGTGCTGCGGTCAGTAAACACAGTTCCTTTAAATTGCAATTGGATTATATATCATATATAATAGGTCAATATCCGTTTTCTTTTTGATGAATGGAAAGTTAAGATGTCAGGACTAAAACAAACATATTTTACTGTATAATTAATTACATATTTACGATTGAAAAATAACAACGACAACAACGACAACAACACATTTTGAACTTTCCTGATCAAACACAGAATGTTGGCAATTGTATCAGAGAGAATCTTCTGCATGTGCAAGCTACCCAAATACATGCTGTGAGAGCAATCATTTTAGCCGAAACAATGAGTTTGCATATTATCGAATTTTTAACAGATTTTTTCATTGATGTAATGGCAAACTTACAATATATGCAATAGAAAAGAATGATCAGCGAAAAAAATAGAATGCCGCTAAAATATGTACAGTACATAGGCGTTATGGAGTCGCTTGTTGACAAAAGGACACTTCATTCCCCCACATCAGACAAAGAAGAGGCCATATTTATTAGAGGCCAAAAACTTGTAGCCTTTAGCGAAATTGATTATTTTTTTATAACAAAAAGGTGTGAGAGAAAGATCAAATATCTCAGTCTCGGGCTAAACTTTTTTAACAACCAAACCTCGGCTTACGGCTTGGTTGGGATAATGTTACAGAATCTTAGCTGACTATCACCAAGATGTGTTCTGATGACGTCGTATGACAATATAGACGGTAGCGAAGAATGAAAAAGGAAAAATGGAAAGAAGACGTTTCTTTGTATTTACTCGTACATAAAAAATAAAGAAATGAAGTAAGGTGTGTACATGTACCTACCTGGAACGCTAAGTAGCTGGGCTGTTACGCCAACTGGAATACCCTGGTTAAATATGTAGGGAGTTATATCTTTCAACGAAAGCCTTGCCATGATGTCCGAAGATGAATTCACATGATTGTTTACAATTACTGTTACTTGAAAACGCATCATAGTTTGGTATTTGACATTATTTGAATCCTGCTTACACTGTTTGGCTAACCATCTTTGCAAAAACAGATGAACGTTTTCATATTTTCGAACGATTTGTTATTCAAGAGAATACTGATGTACATCGTCGTGCTATTTTCTCATATAATGTTATTTTCTCATAAAATGTATTTTTTAGGAAAAAAATATGGTTTTAAATTATGACATTACTGAAAGAGTTATTTTTCTTTAATGCAGAAATACAATAAAATGAATTTATGTCATTCATTTTCTATTTCAAAATACGTTACCACAGTCATTATAATGCATATTCCAACCTTACTTGGCTCTTTACATACGTAAATAAAGAATTTTCCCCCATGGGGAACCCCTGGAAAACCCACCAATCAGACGGCAGTATTCACGCACGTGATAAGACACGAAGCAATGCTTCCCACTTCATAATTCCTTCAGCCTTCCGTGTTTACGGACGTGTTTTGGTTTCTACGTGGTTCCAACTGCTACTGGCGTTGTTTGTACCCATATATATTGTATCCTTTAATACTATATAACTTTATTTTGTTTTAATTTAGCATTTTGATTTATTTTGCGCCTTTTTGCGACCAGGCTCCGGCCACGTGTTCGCGTTTTGACGGTTTGTTAACTTTGAGATGGAGACTCCTCCTTCTCAAAGGCGTTGTCCTGGGGGTCCTTTATTTGAGGCTTCCGACCCCCACCCTTCCTGTCCTAGCTGTCGGTCTTGCTCTCTGGAGCAGCCGTGTGACATTTGCCGTGCCTGGCAGCCGACTCCTGCCGGTGGTTCTCCCCACCCGCGAGGGCGTGCAGGTAAGTCGGGTAGGAGGGGTAAGGGTGTTTCGACCTCTGTTGAGTCTTCCCTGGGGTTCGTTTCGGCGGTTTCGGCTCCTACCGGGGCCGTTGTGAAACAATTTGTTTTATTGAACCCTGACCTTTCCCCCCCCCCCCCCCCCCCCCCCCCCCCCCCCTTCCGTTTTGTCGGTCGACGTGGGTGAGGGTTGGGGCTCTGTCCCGGTCACCACGGTGACTAGGGGAGCGGCCTTCTCTCCCAATTTGTGGTGGGAGGGCAGGTGGCCCAACATTCCCTTGGGAAGTTGTTAACATCTTGACAAAGGCATCATGTGTATCATGGTCAGCAAAGCCTTGGGTAGGTTTTGGCGATATCGTTTGATTTATGTAAAAAATAAAGAAGACAGTATATGTAACCATTTCCTGAAATGGTTCGCATCCTACCATAATGATAGACAGCAGATAGTGGTTATGGATAGGTATTCATCTAGCTGGAAAACATAGGAGGCAGGGTACCTCAAGGTTCAGACCTGGGGCCATATTTTTTCTATTAAATAACATTGATATTGGTAAATCTCAAGGTTCAGTCCTAGGACCATACTTATTAGCTCACCTGCCCGAAGGGCAAGTGAGCTTATGCCGTGGAGCGGCGTCCGTCGTCCGTCCGTATATCGTCCGTCCGATATTTGGCCAGAAGCAAACTGAGATGAAGGGCTACCAAGTTTGGAGAAATAAATGACCATCACCTATATTCAAGGTCACAGGGGTCAAATATGTTAAAAACTTTAAACAACTTCTTCTGAATAACCAAAATGCACAGGGTGATACTATTTGGCCAGTAGCATGCTGGATGAAGGGCTACCAAGTTTGTACAAATAAATGACCATCACCTATATTCAAGGTCAGAGGGGTCAAATATGTTAAAAACTTTAAACAATTTCTTCTGAATAACCAAGAGGCCCAAGGTGATGATATTTTCCCAGTAACATGCTGGGATGAAGGGCTACCAAGTTTGTAAAAATGAATGACATTGACTCATATTCAAGGTCACATGGATCAAATATGTTTAAAACCTTTAAACAACTTCTTCTCAATAACCAAAAGGCCTAGGATGTTGATATTTGGCCAATAGCCAACTAAGATAAAGGTCAACCAAGTTTGTTCAAACAAATGACCTTCGCCCATTTTCAAAGTCACAGTGGTCAAATACATGTATGTTTAAAACCTTTAAAAAACTTCTTCTCAATAACCAAAAGGCCTAAGATGATGATATTTGGTCAGTAGCATGCTTAGTTAAAGGGCAACCAAGTTTGGTCAAACAAATGACCTTGACATATATTCAAGGTCACAGGGATCAAATGTTTTAATACCTTTAAACAACTTCTTCTCAATAACCAAAAGGCCTAGAATGATGATATTTGGCCAGTAGCATGCTGGGATAAAGGGCAACAAAGTCTTTGTTCAAATGAGTGACCTTCGCTCATATTCAAGGTCACAGGGATAAAACATGTTTAAATTTTTAAATTACTTGTTCTGAAAAACCAAAAGATCCAGAATAATGATATTTGGCCAGAAGCATGCTGGGATGGAAGGCGTCATATGTTTTTATCTTTTAATAGATTCTTAGGAATCGAACACTGATATTTTGCCTGTAGCTGTATATTAGTCCACTTTTAAGATTACAAGTGTGAGATTAATACCAGGTGAGCGATTAATGCCCAATATATCACCATTCAAAAAATTCCATATAGGAAATGCCCCTTTCTTGTTTATGAAGCAGTTCAGATCATATCAACAAAATACCGACAATAATAATCTCCACCTTATAGTAATTGTATTGTCTACATCGCGGGTGATTAATGGGTTCAAGCCAAAAACCCGGAATGCACTCAGGCGTGAAAAGAGTTTCGAGAGGTACAAGGCCCCTCCCATCGGGTCGTTCTCCTTTCTCCTACTATTTAAAAATAACATAGAGGTAGTAATGTTGTGATAGCAGTTATAGTCTGTTTCATATATATTTTACCTGGTTTTTGCCCGTGTTCTCCCACATTACCTTATCATATATGCAGTACTGTCATATACATGTAGCTTTGATAAAGTCTATTTTCAATATTTTTAGACATTTTTTCATATCATATACCATTTTCATCAGCTAGATCTATACAAAACAGTAACGTGAAATCCACAAATTCGTACCCGCTGCGTGAAGGAGGTAAAACCAATTCCCAGTATCTATGAGGAGAAGGTAACCAAGTTTCGATCCGATGATTGGAACGACGACGCAGAGAACACAGTCAAACAACTACCCACCTTCCAGTCGTCTAAGAAAACACTGTATAACGCTCGACGTACTCAGCCTTCTTATTTTTGTGTTTATAACGTGTACAGGTTTACTTCCCTACATCATCTTACACCACCGATACACACCGAAACACACCGATAGACACCGATAGACACCTATACACACACCGATACACATCGATACTAACCTATACACACCGATACATACCGATACACCTATACACCACCTATACACACCGATACACACCTATACACCACCTATACACACCTATACACCACCTATACACACATATACACCACCTATACACACATATACACACATATACACACCTATACACACCGATTCACACCTATACACAACTATACACACCAATACACACCGATCCACACATATACACACCTATACGCACCTATACACACCGAAACACACCTATACACACCTATCGCACCTATACACACCGATACACATCGTTACACACATATACACACCGATTTACATCGATACACACCTATACACACCGATTTACATCGATACACACCTATACACATCGATACACACTTATACACATCTATACACACCGATATACACCTATACACATACAAAGTCTTCTCCACTTTTGCCCTCCTACGGTACCCTTTTTCTTCAGTCACCTATGTCCTTTCTATCCCACTTATATACCTTACACATCCTTTACCATATATACCTTTGTACATCACCAATGCCACCCTTCACCAAATGAATATCACCAATGTCGACCAACACCACCTTTACCCTCACATACCACCATACAAACATTGGACCTCTTGTTATATCTTTTCAAGGCGGACGAGAGAGAGGTTTGTATTACACTGGGCAGAAGAAGAAACTCGTATTTAAATATATCACCGTTCAAAAAATTCCATATAGGAAATGCCCCTTTCTTGCTAATCCTGTTGTCAATAAAATACCGACAATTATAATCTCCACCGGGTGATTAATGGGGTCAAGCCGAAAATTCGGAATGCACTCAGGCGTGAAAAGAATTTCGAGAGGAACAAGGCCACTCCCATCGGGTCGTTCTCCTTTCTCCTACTACTAGACCTTTCTCATTTTGGTGTAGACCCAGCACGGAGCAAGGAGACAGAGACCTTGACAAGCAAATACAGGGGTCATTTCAAAAATATTTTATATGGAACGTAGCGTATAGGGTATGTCAGTGTGTACACGCACATGTACGTGACTACAGGTAAGGGAACAGGTAACATTATATGGAAACACATTATACATTTCGTGGCTCACTGCGGCAAGTATGTAACCGTACCGTGGTAATTGATATTTCAATGTCTCCACTAAGGATCTCACCCGGGACCTCTGTTGTATTATTCTGACGCCGAATAAGTTAAAATAAATTCCCCGAGCCTCGGTGTTAGATTCACTATCGGTAAAAACGTCACAAATCCCCAAAAAGGTGTAAAATTACTCTAGCACACCTTAGTTTAGGTCCAAATATAGATGTAACAAATTCTCAGGTCCCTGTGGAAGCGACCATTATTGTTCTGCCATCTGTTTGAACAATAGATTAGCCATAAGCAGGGGCGTAACGTCCATAGAAAAAAACCCGGGATTACACATAAAAATTCTGTGTAAACCAAATGTCTAAACATTGACTATTTAACAATAACAAAAGATGACATCATGTAATCAAGATAATAACATAATTGTATTTAATCATTAACTAAATAAGTATGATACTATAACATCCTTCCCGGAATCCATGTTCGTCTATTACTTCCAATCCAGTTTTTCCGGTGTTATGTTGTGGTCTGGTAAATTACAAACATCAATTTACGAAATGAAGAAAGCAGCTTATACTTCCAACGTCAAAATATT
>NW_018408746.1:3419-15213 GCF_002113885.1 Mizuhopecten yessoensis | reverse complement strand
TAAATGTTTTTTCTTAGAAAACTGTTCTAGGGATAATTTCAGGGGAGTGAATTTTCGGATTCTTTACTAATACAATCAACTGTAGCATGCACAGAGTCCTTGTTTTTTCAGTATAAACTGTATTTCAAAAAAAAAGTTTTCTGAAAACAAATTACGGTTGGGTGAGATCAGCCGGGATAAGTTTATCAATTGTTATGAAAATCAGGGTATGTAACTGTAGGTAACATGTAAGGAACATTAAATGATAATGCTCTAGTGTTTTGTCGCAAGCAGGGCGACATGAATCCTTAAGGACTTCCCACCCTTCGTAATACACATGGTTTTTTTTGTCGTATTTAATTTTTCGTGTCGTCATTTCCGTATTGCATATCATTATAGTAACACCGGGTAAACAATAATACACGTGTGTGACGATGATATGTCAACACCCGGTATCAAGACTTCACTTGGAAATAAATGAAATATGTGTAGGGTTGATAAGCAATGCTTCTTTTTATTATTTTATTGTTTTAATAGTTTTGAACAATGCCACACACTCAAAAAATGGGAAAGTGCTAATTCGACAAAAAATCATTTTTTCGGTATTTTTTATAAAAAAATCCCCAGTTTATCAGAATGCTAAGATTTTCATAAAATCATCTCTACATAGTGACACAACCTAATGTGAAACTTTCATTGAATTCTGCTGGTTAATTGCGAAAGGGTGGAGCCTCCTTAATACAGATGAAATGAAAAAAGATTTTGAGATGTTCCCTGAATTTACCACTCTCAGTGTCCGTCTCTGACTCCGTGCTAGGTCTGCCTCAAAATGAGAAATGTCTATTTCCAAGAGATCCTTTATGTGTTGTGGGTCTGCGATATATCAATAAAGGGGACTCTGTAAGTTTATACTTGAACTTCCCTGATGACGCAATGCGCCGATAGGTTTTCAAAATTAAAGATTATATCCTCTAAAGTTAATATGGAATTTGAGCTCTGAAAATCGGCGTTCAAAGATGGTATGATCGGGCACTATCCGTCTGATGCACAGGGCTTGGGAGGAGTGCTTTTCGTGGTGTGTTAAGGTTGATATTGAATGGGTAGAGATATGTTTGTGTGTCAGTTTGTTTTCCTCGCAGTTCCGTACTAATTACTTCATCAATTAAGGTAGAACTTGAGTCTAGAAACGTGTTTGTCGTCATGGAGAGTTCTGCTGTGAATTTTATGGTCGGATGTTCCATTACTGATTTAATTTGTCTAGTAATTCCTGGCCAAAAGTTAAGAGTTGAGATTCAAGATGTCCCATAAATACATTAGCATATGACGAAGCCATCATCGTGCCAATATTTTCCTCATTACATGTGAAGTTGTTAAGTGTGAGGAGAAGTGTTAAGTAAGTCCTACAATGGTGTGCGTTTGATACTACGTCGATTCCATGCATCCCAACAGGCATCAATGCCGTCGTCTTGGCTTTTGACTGCATAAAGTGCCAGTTGAGCTTATGGTATGGTGTGTTGTCCGTCGTCCGTCAACTTTTTCTTTGCGCGGCTTCCTCTCAAGAACTTGAGGACTTAGGCCAATTATATTTGGCCTGTAGGTGCCTGTAGGTACCTGCAGGACCCAGTTTTACTAAAGGTCGTAAGTCCACACGTAGAGGTAAACGTAGACGTATACGTAACTTACGTCAAAAATCTGTTTTACTAAAGGTCGTAACTTTTACTTACGTGTAAAGTTACGTGTATGTCTACGTCTGCCTCTGAGCACACGTAAGTTCACACGTAAGTCTACGTCTACATATCACAACGTAAACATAAACATGGCCGCGTTCTTACTGTAAAGATAAGAAGAGATCGAATCTGGGTTGGGATATTTACCGAAATGGACCGGAATGGAGTTGAATTACCGAAATGGAGGGAAATGGACTTTAATTTGGCATTATTCCAAGAGAGTGGACCCTAATTTACATTCTCCATCACCAACTGGAGTCATATGTTGAAGATTGGGCGTTTATTTTGTTAACGTCTATTTTAAATTAATTTTTCAAAATAACGCAATTCACGGCACGATTTTCGTTACCGAAATGGAGGGCAATGGCCCTTAAATAAATTGGCATCATTTCGAGAGAATGGACGCATATATGCATTCTTTATAACCCAATAGAGCTATATGTAACAGAAAGGTAGTTAAATTAGACTGTAAATATTTTTTATTTATCATTTAAAGACGCTCAATAGCCGAGATTCACGGTACGATTTTCGATGCAGCTGTATCACCGAAACGGAGGGATATGGACCTTAAATACGCTCAATTTCAAGAGAATGGACCAAAATATACTTTCTTTGTCATTTATTGGTGATATCTATTAAAGATCGAAGGTTTACCTGTCCTGAAAGTATTTTAGATATTTTTTTTCTAAATTTTGGAAATGATATCGACAATATAGACAGAAGTAAAAAAGGAGACGGAAAGCGGAAAATCCGGATTTCTTAGTTTTTCATGCATTATTTGATCAAAAATAAATTAACACAAAAAAACCCACAAACAATACCTTGTTGAATAATTGAGAATGAGAATTACCACCCAATACTACCAATACAACCCAATACTACCCAATACAAGTGTCGATTTACCCAATACAACCATGAAGATTTACAAAACCTAATAGATTATACACAAAGAAGATGTGATGCCTAAAATACCTATAAAGAGGACATTCGAAGAAAAAGTGTATTGTTTTTTGTCTATATTTTGCAGTTCCATTCACGAATTGGAACAGTAAACAAATGGATACACATTAGTGAAATGCTTTTCTTAACCTAGCCATATATTTTTTAATGTCTTCACAACAATATATTGTACCTATTAACAAGTAAACGAAGTCTGGAAAGAGTGATGGGATATTTCATTAGTGGTAGATAGTAGGACAGTAACGGACAAAACATAATTATACTCCCTCAGTCTCATATACTGCCATTTGTACTTGTTATATGTTGTATTGTTAGAACTTACATATATAGAGACATTACGTAAAAATTAATATATATTTTAGGATCATTAACTATACTCCTGTTCGTTTCTAGTATAATGTATTGGAATATAGGAGATCGCGAGCATCATAGTTATACCGGTATTTTGAAAACTTATGGATATATATATGTGTGTGTAAATATTTGAATTCAAATTTCGTTGTTCTTGGTTTTTTTTTAATTTAGTTACCATTTTGATTGGTAATTGAGTGTTCCATGTATATAAAATGTATGCTTATTTGCCTCAATAGCGAATGACTATTAATTCTATTACGAACCACATATAATTTTGACAACGAGGGATATATATTATCAAAATGATTATTTAAAGCTCAACATGGCTATTATCTAATTGTGTAATTTTACTTTTTTTTCGAACATGAAAACAATCTGAGCAAGTTTATGTAATTAACAGTGACTTCTTTTGTAATGCGGATGGGAATCATAAGGTTACACATCTGTACACACCTGTTTCATTTAGACAACAGTGTAGACATCATCAGATCATATGCAGAAACAGGATTTGTAACAAATGTAATTTGAGAGATATAGAAGACGAGTTCCATTTTATTTTGATTTGTCCATTTTATAGCGATTTGAGGCACAGATTAATCAAAACATACTATTATAAAAAAAATCAATTTTTAAATTAATACAACTACTTAGTATAACTAATGTTAGAGAGCTATCCGATTTAGGTAAATATTTATATAGGCATTCAAGAGGCGTTAATTATAGGTTTATGTATTCACATTATTGAACGGTGTTTAAAGTATACTGTGATGTCACTCACCTTTCTATACTTATTATGTTTAGATGATGGTATATGTATATTTGTATGTACCTATACGCTTAAGGGCTTTCGGTTAATAAAGACTACATGAATGAAGGTAGGGATAATGTCCACGTGTGATGTGATTGACATGTATTTAGGTATGGCTTTGGCCACGTGTCATCTGAACCAGTTTCACACCTGACCATTGACTGACAGTTGATGCTTGCTACAAACAACAATAACTTCTGTATTTCTTTGATAAATAATGAAATTCATTTTTCTATATTTTATCCGATATTTTAACAATAAATTATTGTATATCATTCCCGTGATAATTTACTTCATAAATAATGAAATTCATCTTTTTATATTTTATCCA
Organism: Mizuhopecten yessoensis; assembly: GCF_002113885.1. Taxonomy (NCBI): domain Eukaryota; kingdom Metazoa; phylum Mollusca; class Bivalvia; order Pectinida; family Pectinidae; genus Mizuhopecten; species Mizuhopecten yessoensis. The sequence continues at coordinate 11,054 of NW_018408746.1, read as the reverse complement.
ATATCACAACAATAAATTATTGTATATCATTTCCGTGGTAATTGATATAATTACTTCATAAATGATGAAATATATCTTGCTACATTTTTTCCCAATGTAACAACGATACATTATTGTATATCATTCCCGTCATAATTTACTCCATAAATAATGAAAATTCATTTACAAGTACGCCCGATTAAGATCTACATATATTTAACTTTAATTGTAAACTTATTTGGTATATCAGTTTCATTGGGTGTTTACTTTCTGTATTGGGTTGTATTGGGTAAATCGATGTTTGTATTGGGTAAATCGGCGCTTGTATTGGGTTGTATTGGGTAAATCGACGGACCCTTTACTAAAGTGAAAGTATGCGATGCGCATGTACCATGATGCGTTGCTACGTCATTTTTAACTCTAATTTGGAGAGTTCCAGTCGTAAGTCTACATCCAAGGCTACGTCTAACCCTACGTTTAGGTTCGGAGTTACGACCTTTGATAAAACAGACCTTACGCACACGTAGCTAAAATCGTAACTCGACTTACGTCTACGTTTACGTCTTAGTTTACGTGTGGACTTACGACCTTTAGTAAAACTGGGTCCAGGGGTAGAGCGCTATAAAATGTTCTCAAATAAATGACCTTGACCTACTTTCAAGGTCAAAGGGATCAAGAATGCAAAAAAAATCTTCTGCATAATCAGGAGGACGAGAGTGGTGGTAATTGACCAGTAGGTACATGGCATGAAGTGAAATAAACTGTCCTCAAATAAATGACTCTGACCTATATTAATGATCACAATGGTCAAATGTGTAAAAACCTTTAAACATTTCCTTTGAATAATCAAGAGGTCTAGAGCAATGATATTTGGCCAATAAATGCTTTTGATAAAGTGCTATAATTTGTATAAAGTATCCTAAAAATAACCTACTTCCAAGCTCACAGGAGTCAAATATATATATATATATACATTTAAACAACCTTTTCTGAAAAACCATGAGGTAGAGAGTGATTATAATTGGCCAGTATATACTCGGCATGAAGTACTAAAAGCTTTCCTCAAATAAATGACCTTGACCTACTTTCAAGATCACAAGGGTCAAATATGTTAAAAGCTTTACATAACTTCTTCTGCATTAATAGGAGACCCTGGGTGATGATATTTGACAAGTAGCATGCTGCGATAGAGTAGTATAAAGTTTCATTTAATCTGGAACATTCTTAAGCCAATGAGACTCAATATGTTAAAATATTTGCAAAATACTTATATTAAGAACATTTTCCCATGATTGCTTAAATATATAGGTACGCGAAACAATCCCTCTTGGCCTCTTTTATTTATATAATCTATTATATATGGTATTTAATATGTTAGATTTTCGACAAATGGTCGAAGATGAAAGTCAATGAAATTGGATATTTTCTCCGTCGGATGGTCGATTGAGTTGATGAAGGTTTTACCAGGGTTCCCAGGTTTATGGATCTTTGGAAGGGGGAAGAACTTTCCTGCTTGGGGGTTTTCAGGGTGCAGGAAGTTAGCGGCGTCTTCATCACTATCTCCTTTGTCTAGTATTCTAATTATGGTGTCGTTAACTTGTTGCGTGCGTCATGTCGTTATTGTTTTAGCAATCTGTACAGGTAAAACTTTTCCCAGCCATTAAAAGCTAATTATATACAAGGCATCATCTAACTAAAAGGTTTATACAGATCTTATTGCACTTTTTTACAAAGTAAACATTAAAACTTTTCGTTATTATTAACATTTTAAAAATCATCATTTATCGAATTAAAAAAACTAATTTTAAATTTTATTGTCACTTTCCTCTATAAAAACGCCCCCTTTGTATAATACTATAAAAATGTCACACGCCCTGTATCTGAAAACTTTAATTACTAGTATACACTAAAGCCGATTTTGCTGGCATAACTATTGTTGATAGCGTTGATAAAACTTTTTTTTTTTAAATAATAAAACCTTGCAGGACTTTGATATGGCTTGATTTTCATGTAAACGGTTGAATATTTTTAGAGTTACTGGTGCTTTTTTTGGCAAATGACTGATATAGCGGAATAGCAATACCTACGAATTGTTATTGTGTTTTGTTCATCAGTGAATTGCAAATATGCAATACTAAATATTTAATTACCATATATTTAAAATGCAATCCATGTAATTTGTCACCACTCCAGTACGACTCCAGAACTCCTGTGTGACAGTCATTGTCTATAGTGGTGTAGGTCTGATCTAACCCAGAATGGTAGTCAGTGGTTTCTGTTCTTAAGCAAAGCTGTTTGAAAGTATTTCTTTCTTAATGTTTGAATAAGTTTCTCGGATTCTTTATTTTGCCTCTAGGATGTTGATGTTGAAATCTTCTAGGAGTATTATTGGATGTTTATCAGCAGTGTTTGAGTCCATTGCTCGTTGAAGGAGTGACAGGAAGTGTGCTAATGATGTTGAGGAGTATCTATATACAGCTGATATACACAATGTGAAAAGATTTGCAATGTTGATTTGAAATGCATTTAATGAAGATGAGGATATTGAAAAGTAACGGGACCATTAATTAGGTAAGAACCCGGATCTCAATCATCCTTTAAGATACACAAGCCATGCAAGTTAACTTGATGTACAACAAGTAGTTACTTGGTAACTGACCTTAACCAATCTTCTTAACCTGGTCACTGAAGTGAAAATGTAGGTCAGAACCAGCATCCGAAGCATCGCATGTGATTAGCATCATTAGATACATAAGTAATTCAAGTTTAGTTGATTTGGTATAATTTATAACTGAGCCCGATCATTCGTCTTAGCCTTAGTGCAGACAGACGGACAGACATCCGGACGATAATCGCCAATCTATAAGCCCTGATTGCGTTGCAATCCGGCCAAAAATGATACACTGTTTTTGAAATTTACCAAATATTATTAACAACAATGTTCTGAGTGAAAACAATCAGCGTGACGAGATCGGGGTTTGGACCTTTGATTTCTTTGTTTTACTTTCACTTTAATCGACCGAGCTACCTGTTGAACGGCATAGGAACCTGACCATTTCTTACAGCTATATTTGGACTGAAATGTATCAGGGCACTGTGGGCTATGGAAGTGCCCTGGCCAAACTGTGCTGCAGTTATATCCAAAATGAAATTAAGGGGAGATACTGAATTTACGAAAGAGTATAGTGGAGTTGGAAAAAGAGTCATTTTGATGTTTTAAATTGGATAATTGGTTCTGGTCTCTCTTACAATAACTCTATTATCATTTATCGATCAGCAATGAAATCAAGGCAATGAATGCATCACATTAAACTTATTTGTTTCATTTCTCTGTGTTTTACTGTTTGCTGAACAAACATGAAGCCATGTGGTATTTCAGTAAGTATCTAGGAAGCGCGCTAAGGGAAAGGACAAGCCATGGCCTCTTAAACGATATGTCATGTGATGGCCGCGAGGTATTCTTGTTATTGAAGTCAGAAATCAACTATCAACCATCAACTGCCATGTTCTACTAATATCGCCATTGTGGTCATTTAGAAAATCTCTCGATTGAAGTTGATGAAGTTATGAAAATATCAATGAAATTTACACTAGAATTTCACCTAAAGGTCAATGTCCAGTCGGCAATGGTCAGTTACAGACAATACAGTCCCACATATACATAATCAGGGCATACTGTGGATATCCTGGTTACACGTATATTGAAAACGAAAGTACAAAATGTAAGTTCGAAAACCGGTCGTGGATCGGATTTTCCGGAATCCGCACAGATATGAAGATAAGTAAACAATTCATTTATTGATGCACACTTACACTTACACAAATAAAATACATTACATTTAAATATGAAAAATATTTAGCAGGGTGCAACTTCACTATAGTATATATTTATATATATAACTACCTACATTTGTTCTGTGTGTGTGTGTGTTAAATCATGTGCCTGAGTTGTCTTTGTGATGTTCCTGTACTGTCCATGTCTTGTCGCCATGTATCTGTAGATCATGCTCAATACTGACATGACCTTTGACTTGCTGACCCGACATTTCTTTGGTCGATACATTTCGGAGGAAAGTTCCCTTGTGAGAACTTTCCGCCCAACTCGAAGAAAGAGACATTTTGGGGGACTAGTTGTGTTCTAGGTTAAGGTATATTTCTTATTGGAAAAGAATATCATATAGAAATGGTAAGTTTCATCATTTTTTATATATTTCATGATAAGCTCTCTGATATTGATGGTTCTAAAGTGTATAGATTTAGTTTATTACTAAATCTAGAATACCCAAAGTAACTCAGAATTAGGATGAGCGATTTCTTAGCAAATACATCTTTTTAAGAAGACTTAATTAGTTTAGCTTAGCTGCATTTTATGATTAAAATGTATTGTACTGAAATGGGCTAGACTATGGATGAAAGCCATAGTTGTTATTGTAGTCATCTGAAAGAGTATTTTCATTTGATATTACAGTTAAGGACTAGCATGATATATCCAATATAAAAGGCTCAGCACATGACCCTCTACCAATAGTCGCGTAAGCTGGATTTTATCTATTGTTTAACAAATGAGTTATGGTTATAGATGTATCGTAGTCATATTCTGTGTCTTAACATTATTTAGTTTTCTCTTTATTGAAATAGGTAGATTTGGATCATATCTATGATCTAGTATATGTTAATATTGTTGGTATTAGTCAACAAGAGGATTATCTCCCCTTGTTGCATTCTATATAATATTGGAATAATAGGAAAAGATAAATAGTTCATCTTTCTTTCTTTCTTTCTTTCTTTCAAAGTCATCATCATTTCACATGTATGTGTAGAGAGAGTGAATATACTTTATTGCATTAGGTAAATAGGATAGGTATAATGTTTATGTGGATTTTATATGATTTTTATAGTTGTGACTTGTTCTAACTATTATATGTGTAGATGTTATTGTAATACTAGTTAGGAGATATGTATGTTATATGTGTGTAATTTCGTGTTGCGGGGTCAAACCATCTACATGTTTTGTACATCGTCTACACTAGCTGGTACCTGTTTGCGTGTAATGTATAAATCGAACCCGACCCGGTTGTACTTGTCGTTATTCAAGGACCCAACCCGGTTACACGATGACGGGCCTTGCGTTACTCCATCGTCTATATAAATAGTATGCTAACTTGACCTTAGTTGCTACGATGATACCCCACCTCAGTCGGTTATTACAATCCGAGCGACGGCTTATCCGTGACCATACTATATCATTTAAACGCCACAGTATAATCTTGATGTTTTGAAACGCGATTCTTCCTGGGCCTCTACCTATGTCCCCTCAGTACACAGGACGATTTGATAGCACGTTCCGAAGATCATATTACGAGCCGGCTGTCATGACTACCCGATTAGACGGCACGACTGACCGTGTAAATGATCACAGAAAATAGTAAAATTAGCCTCATCCCTTAAGTCCACAAAGTAAGCCAGGTCCACTGCTGTACTTGACGGGAAACGGCCTTTGTCACGTACACAAACACCTTTAGCATCCCGAACTTCAAAGAAATGTTGCAAAGATTTAACGTTATGAGTTTGGATACGATCAATCCGGAATGGCTGCTCTAATACCAATGGGATTTGAGTGACAATGAAGCAAGAGTATGATAAAAACGGGTTCGTTTATGAGAGTTATCGCTTTCATCCTGAAATAGATATAGCTCATTTACCAAACATTAAAAGATTATTTTTTTTAAATGAATTCATTAGAATTAGGTTGAAATTTCTGGTTTGTCACGTTATTGTCATTCCCCAACGAACAATACAGTTAACCAACCGCGCCGTCTGTATTTGTTAAAGCACATAGTCACTGCATTTGCGTGTCCTATGCACGTGAATAATCTTCTAATTGTACTTCGTTTTATTGACACGTTCTTGCGATCCGTGTTTTATAAATGACATATTTTTTGAGAAACTTACCGATTAAGGTTTACGTGATAAGCTGTCGCTCGGATCAATAAAACAATAACCGACTGAGAGAGGATATGATTGTTTATTTAGGGCTTCACATCATCGTAGCAACAAAGGTCAAGGTCAAACGCAAGGCCTGTCATCGCTATGAGAGAGAGAGAGAGAGAGAGAGAGAGAGAGAGAGAGAGGAATTGTTTTGTAATCAATCAACCCGAAAGATATACGGCGTACTTGATATATCTAGAGCTTTATATGAAAACCCAGACAATTTCTTAATATACCACATAGATAAAATGGCCATTAGAAATATGATGGCGGTATTTTTGATGCAATGCACATTTATATAAAGTAAAACTTGACAGTAATTGGTTGATAGTTCATTTCTGACTAAAAAAAAAAAGAATACATCCCGGCAATCACATGACATGTTGTTTGGGAGAACATTGCTTGTCTGTTCTCTTAGCACCCTTCCTAGATACTGATTAGCCAAAGGGCCTCATGTTTGTTCAGCAAACAGTAACACCCAGAGACATGAAACAAATAATTTTAATGTGATGCATTACCTTGATTTCATTGCGGATCGATATCCCGGGGTTACGCTCACTTTCGCTCTCTACATCCCTGGAATAGGTCGTAGCAACAGTATCAAATTGCTTTAAGTCATCAGATTTTAGGGGTCCTGCAATGGAAAATGGTGGTATTTGAAGCAACCGAGGCACTAAATACAGCGAATAATGTACATGTGAACAGTACGTTGGTGTGTGCAGTCTACTAACTCAAAGCTTTTGGTTGGATAATATCTTTAAGCAGATATATAGAAAATATTTTATTTTGCCTTAAGAATATTTTTTAGACTTTTAGAAAATGTTAACTATTACCTAATTTTTCAACAAACTAATACCCGGTAGATATTTTACATCTATTACAATATACCTCTAACACTAATATAGTCAAAAAGCCAACAAAAACACTGTATCACAAAGTAAATAGCCCCTTACTGCGACACCCGTGACTGTGTACACCCTTTACAGCGACACACCTTGACCACGTCACCCTTTACCTCGACTACCTTTTGACCAAGTCACCCTAGACTATGAAACCTATGCCTTGATATACCCTGAAGTCTTGTTAAAACCTGTGTCTTGGTACCTGTCACTCTGTATCTATCATGTGCGTCGCCCTGTACTGTGATACCCTGTGACTATGTACACTATCCAGTAATACAATCTATTTTGACTATGTACTATAAAGGAGTACAGTGGAACCCTAGCTTATGCAGCTAGGCCCAAACCTATTCAGCTTGGTCACTGCTTACCTTTTTAGAGGTGTTCTTTTCACTTCGATCGCCAGAGTACTATAGAGCCTTGGTAATTAACTTTGCAAATTACTACAAATTCTAACAGATATGCCAATAAGCATACAAAAAGCTTTTAATAGTTGAGGGAATTAGTTCAAATTTTGTAATCGATAGTTGGTTTGAACATAATCTTAAATTCATGTGATCCATATTATATATGATTAAGTTTGATAACATTCTGTCAACAACTTATCATAAAATCGAGCACATCTTTCCTATGACAATATATCTGGATACGTATCGCAATATATTCATTCTGTATTGCGATACATGTATATCGTGATACACTCTTGGCGTATAGTGACACCCCTAGTGTGTGTGTCTGTGTGTGTGTGTGTGTGTGTGTGTGTGTGTGT
>NW_018408746.1:0-2546 GCF_002113885.1 Mizuhopecten yessoensis | reverse complement strand
TGTATGTATGTATGTATGTATGTATGCATGTATGCATGTATGTATGCATGTAATGTATGTATGTATGTATGTGTGCCCGTTTTGTGTATATTGATATTACTATGTAAAATGTATATGTGTGTCTATGTCTGAAAAAGAAAAAAAAGAAAAAAAAAGAAAAAAAGAGAGAGCTTGGTTGGTAGGTTAGTTGAAAGGTTTTACGTCTACACTTCAAGGAGAGAGCCTTTCATGGAACCTCTATTTATATACCTAGCTATCTAAAGAAATGCCTGCTTTTATTAGCCAATCAATGATACTTGTAAGTGTACTTTTAATTTTATACACAAACTCACACATATACACACTGTTCATGTATTGAATATTTCAAATATGTTATTTATAAATTAGTACAGTACTCTGGCAATGTATTTTGCTGATTCTGTAAATTAATATTTTTGTATATATATATTATATATTATAATATATTATGATATAATTGACTATATGAATATAAGTCAACATCCCTGTCTCTGGTATCTATCCCTAGAATTCATTAATATAATATGTTTGCAACATCTACAGTATCTATGCCTATAATTCCTTTTCTTGTTTGTTTCTTCTTTCTCTTTTCTTCCTTTTCAACCATATTATATACATGAGATATAGCAATCACAGGGATGTTTTTGTAGATAGAGTGTATGTGTGTGTGTGTGTGAGTAAAAACTTGTACAAGTGGGTATATCTGTTGATGCTTTTTAAATAAAGTGCAGTGCATGCTTTGGTTCTGTAATCAAGTGTACATGTAGTTATATGTATAAAATGATAACATAATGTTGGGTGTTTGTCGTAAAGTTTGTATACATGTAACATGATATTTAAAAGAAAACAAAGGTTATGCTGATCTTCCTCATTATGAAAATGAATGAGTTAATGTTGTTGAATGTTGAAGGAAATAATAATAATAATATCTTTTATTTTTACATGGTTACATATTTAGACATAGTCTAGTTTACAATACGGCCCTGTTATGCATATATGTACAGACTTAATAAGACAATTATAATGGTAGAATGATAATAAATACAATCTTAATAAAAGATGCATACATACATTGATATATATTACAGATATTATTATGTATCACACTTATTACTTACTGTAAAACATTTCTATGTATTTCTTTTTAAAAACATCTACACTGCACGACTGTTTAATAACATAACTAAGTGCATTCCATAAAACAGAGCAACTGTAGCTAAAAGAGCGCTTAAAAATACTTGTTTTTGCTAAAGGGACATACAGTCTATCTGTTGTGGTAGCTCTTGTACTTCTGGAGGACACATCTCTTACATATAAAAACATGGAATTTAAAACATTTGGAGCTTGGCATTTTAGAATTTTATAAGTGAGAACTGCTTTCCTAAACTCATAAAAATCAGATATAGGCATCCACTTGAGCCTGTTAAAAAGAGTACAAGAAGGAATTAAAATATCTTTGATGTTCAATAAAATCCTGGCAGCTCTTTTCTGTAACTTAAAAATCTTCTCAATGTACATTTTATTAGTAGGAGTACACCACACACTTGAACAATATATGAAATGAGGTAAGACGATACTCTGATAGACCTTTAGTATAATACTGTCAGACATGTATGGTCGAAGTCTTCTCAGTACACCAACTTTGTTTGATAATCTTTTACAAACACTTTCGATATGTTCTTTCCATGATAAAGTTTTGTCTATGAGCACACCTAGAAGTCTCAATAACATTTTCATTAAATTTCAAAGATAGATCTCTACATTTGGAAAGTTTTTGCACAGAGCCTATCATCATACACTGAGTTTTACTTAGATTGAGACTTAATTTGTTATTTCTCATCCAACCAAATGTACATTCCAAATCTTCAGATAATTTGTGTTCCAATATCTCCACAGTTTTACCTTTCACATCTTGGGAAGTGTCATCTGCATACATGGTAATAGAAGAATTGTTCAAACACTTTGGGTAATCATTTATATGTAATATAAATAGAAAAGGCCCAAGTATTGAGCCCTGTGTAACACCAATATTAATTGGCTTGAACTCAGATAGTATCCCCCGATAGTTTACAGCCTGTGATCTGTCAGAAAGATATGAATTGAAAAACTGTACGGCTGATTGGGATACCCCATATAACTTAAGTTTGTGTAAAAGTACTTTGTGATTTACGGTATCAAATGCTTTACGCAGATCAATAAACAGTACACCAGTAAGGTACCCGTGGTCAATATTTGTGAACCATCTCTCTAAAACACTTAAAAGTGCTGTTTCTGTTGAGTGATGAGGTCGGAAACAAAACTGACTTTCACTTATAAGATTGTTACAAGTTAAAAAGTCATAAAAAGTATTGTGAACATGTCTTACAAGTATTTTGCTGAGACCCGATAACACAGATACAGGCCTGTAGTTATTAACGGAACCAGGGTCACCTGCTTTAAATATTGGTGTGACCTTTGCCCTTTCCCATTCTGTTGGAAACTTACCAGATTTTGATATTTATGACATTAGGAAGCAAAGTTGTTCGGAA
>NW_018408745.1:115155-153867 GCF_002113885.1 Mizuhopecten yessoensis | reverse complement strand
CTTCTCTGGCTTTGCATTGTTTTCTTCAAGAAAATCCTCCAAAAGCATTGGTGTGTAATTTTGTTTGATTTACTTTGTTTGAAAACATGTAAAAAAAAGGTTGAATGTTGGGCGAATCAACTTGATAGATCTACAGCGCTCATAATTTGATTGACAGGAGAGGTATAGTGTTTGGATACGCCAACTTTGATTCTTATTTCTGACCATTGCCTGTCCTTCTGCTACAACAGATTTACTGTTATTACAAGCAATGGTGCTTTGTATTTAACAGTACGCGGCCTGATGCCGAAAGTCTGAAGGTATCGCGTTTTTATCGCGGCGGCAAAGTATCGCCGATTTTACCAAAAAGTGGTTTGGTAGAACGATACCATAGCAAATCTTTCAAAATCATTACACTCTGTCAGATTAATGTATTGCAGATACTGGGAGTTGCAGTCCTGGAGCGGGAGCAGGGATGGAGCAGAGATACCTCGATACATAATGACAAGACTAAGAGTATGGGACCAAACTCGACAAACTACAGCAATTCACATAATACTAGTAACAGATGACCGGAGGGAACAACAAAAGATTGAAACAACCACCAATGACCGACCAAAGAGTAAGTAACAACCATCAATGACGGATCAAAGAGTATTAAATAGCCACCAAAGAGTATGGAACAAACACCAATGACAGATCAAACAGTATGGAACAACCACCAAAGACCGACCAAAGAGTACGGAACAACCACCAATGACAAATTAAAGAGTATGAAACAACCACCAATGACCGACCAAAGCGTAAGGAACAACCATGAATGACCGACCAAAGCGTATGGAATAACCACCAATAACAGATCATAGAATATCAAACAACCACCAATGACAGGTCAAGGAGTATGGAACAACCACCAATGACGGACCCAAGAGTATCGAAAAAACACCAATGGCAGATCCAAGAGTATCGAACAAACACCAAAAAACAGATCAAAGAGTAAGGAACAGCCACCAATGAAGGATCAAAGAGTATGGAACAACCACGAATGACCGACCAAAGAGTATGGGATAACCACCAACGACCGACCAAAGAGTATGGAACAACCATGAATGACCGACCAAAGAGTATGGAACAACCACGACTGACCGACCAAAGAGTATGGAATAACCACCAACGACCGACCAAAGAGTATGGACCAACAATGAATGACCGACCAAAGAGTATGGAACAACAATGAATGACCGACTAAAGAGTATGGAACAACAATGAATGACCGACCAAAGAGAGTGGAACAACCACGAATGACCAACATAAGAGTATGGAATAACCACCAATGACAGATCAAAGAGTATCAAACAACCACCAATGGCAGATCCAAGAGTATCGAACAAACACCAAAAAACAGATCAAAGAGTAAGGAACAGCCACCAATGAAGGATCAAAGAGTATGGAACAACCACGAATGACCGACCAAAGAGTATGGGATAACCACCAACGACCGACCAAAGAGTATGGAACAACCATGAATGACCGACCAAAGAGTATGGAACAACCACGACTGACCGACCAAAGAGTATGGAATTACCACCAACGACCGACCAAAGAGTATGGAACAACAATGAATGACCGACCAAAGAGAGTGGAACAACCACGAATGACCAACATAAGAGTATGGAATAACCACCAATGACAGATCAAAGAGTATCAAACAACCACCAATGACGGACCCAAGAGTATCGAACAAACACCAATGACAGATCCAAGAGCATCGAACAAACACCAAATGACAGATCAAAGAGTAAGGAACAGCCACCAATGACAGACCAGAATATGGAACCAAAATCTGACGAATAACAGCTGAAATAATGAAACAAAACAGACCAGAGCACAAGACCACTAATTACAGACCAAAGTATGGTATAACCACTAGCATCAGACCAGAGAAGGGGACAGCAATACTAAAAGGGCCGGTAAAGATGGAAGCAACAACGATGACAGAAAGCAATCAGAGAACGGAACCACATATAAGACAGACTAAAGCATATGACGACGAAGGACAGACCAATTAGTATGGAACAAGCACCAAATACAGACCAGAAGATTGAACCAAACTCTACAAATGCCATCGCTGAAATAACAAACAACAAAACAGACAACATGGAAAGCAAAATTAATGGAAAACGGCTTTTGAAACAAGACTTCAGAAGATTGAACCAAAACCTTAGAGGAACCAAAAAAAAGGACCTCAAGTGATAGAGCACAGAGTATGGTGCAACCACCAGCAACAGACAAAACCACAACTTATGATAACCCATACCGGATCTGAAATAATATAAGAAAAGACAACTAGAACTAAATTGACCTCAACCAACCAGACTACAGAGAATGCATCAACAAAGCACGAGGGATGAGCATGGGCCCGGACCTCAGCGGATGTGTCCACAAATCACAAACGATAAAAGAATTAGGTGAAACTACCAATAAAACCAGCCACTGAGGACGAAAACACAACATTCAGCAGAGCACTATGAATAGGACCACCACAGACAATAGTCCACAGCAGATGGAACCACAACCCAGGCCACGACTAGAGAATTCGGACTACAAGTAATGATAGGTCTAAGGACATCAATCCAAGAAAGACCACAGAAGCTATGGCACCATTCATGACGTATAAAGGAATAGAACTCCCAGTTACTTCAGAAAGAATCTCATACCAGAGTCTAGTTCCAGTGTTGACAGCAACAATTCCTTACAAAACAGGTATTATTGATATTGCATAACTATCACAGTACTAAGCTCTCTAATCACGAGTGTTGTAGGTTTTATGTTTATCGGGTCAAAGCATTTTAACAACCTTATCTTATGTCACCGAGTAAAAATCTGCTAACTTTTAGTTATTCTAATATATCTGATATTCCTCCTGGTTAAGGTTAAAGGAAACCCTTGTTAATAGCAATATACTTGTTCAAAGTAACATTTAAATGGCAAAAGGATATTTGGCTTTTGATATTTTTCAGACAGGAGCTAGTTGGATGCAGAACTGTTGATAGTCTGGATGCCATTGCAACACTGTGGGTGGAATGTACATCATTTCACTGGATGGAAAAACATGCAATAGGCCGGATTGATCTAAAACCTGTCGCCCTTCAAACTGAGCTACATACCGTTAAAGTTCAGGAACGAATTTCCTCCAAATCGGATTGGATATTGCAAGTCTAGTGTTTTGGTAAGGTTTATAGAATCTTGTTTCAACAAGGCATTGCAAACAATACAAATTTCTTGCATGTACAACAGTATGTCAATTTTTCACAGAACCATAAGTTTTAACGTTTCTTAAAAAAACTAAGAATGAGATAGATAGTAAAGAATTTTACCTGTAAGTAGTGTAATCACTTACAAATTATGATTTTTTGTTGTGATTAGGATATATTAGTGAACTCGCTCTTTATAATGGAGTGAAATAAAAAAACCACTTATCCTCTGCTAATATTTAACACTGATTTCTACAATCATTCTTATTTTACTTTTACAGAACATGACAACACTGTGTATCCTGTATTCCCGGTATCTACAAAATCTTCACTTGTGCACAAGCAGGCTGCTGAAAAATATCTGTAAATTTGAACCTGTAACCTGGGACGAAGAAATGTTTCAATTGATATATGGAGCTGTTCACTATGAATAAGTGACCTAAAGACATTTGATCCTAAAATTACAAAATTATGTGTTTTTTTATTATGATCTTATCAAAATGTTGTCCGTGAGTCATTTGATGAAGGGCTATCTCTGTTGATTGGGTGTCAAACCCAATCAACAGAGATTAAAGTAAACTTTAGGTTATCTTTTGAAAAGAACTATACCTGTAAGTTTTCTGAGTTATGTGATAACATTGTTTTCATTTCATATGAGCTTTTATGAAACTTTTCTCGAAAATCCCAAGACTTGTTTCATAAAATCTCATATGAAATGAAAACTCATTTAAGACCCTATATATATTTGTATGCCACTTTAGGCATAACTGAAATGGTAAAATATTTCCAGGTGTGTGATATCATATCAATGTAACAAAGTTTTGGAAATCTGTGTGATTTTTTTTACTCTACTTTATGGAGTTTTTTGTTATTTTTTCTCCAGCTTTATCTTACAAAGGTCATATTAATCATGCAATGACCTCAATAAGAAACAACAGATACTCCGGTTTTCTCCACCACCAAACATTGCCCATCCATAACTGATCCTAGCTGTTAATAGGATGTAAAACACAAACCAAGTTAGATAAATGTAACAGACCAAGTTAAAGGTCTGGTTTACACAGGTTAATGCAATTTATAAGTTTCCATGCAGACAGATAATCAATAATATACAGTAATGACTTGGGTGGTCAGCGCACTCCCCTTTCACCAAGGTTGAAAGATATATGTGGTCATCCGCCCCAACCACGTGGGTTTCCTCCCACATTAAAACCTCCCTGTGTGCAACCATCAAAAATGGTTGATATAAGTTAAATATTTTCATACTTTCAATGCCTAAACATGGACAAAAGAAAATTGGGAGAATAACAAAAAGATATTCAAGCATTTCTATTCCATATTAATGCTGAAATGTTTTCTAAGATTGTACATGCAATATATTTATATACCTTGCCCCCATCTCCATGAAAAAGAATTGTTCAATTATATTTTTGTGTTTTTCTTAACCTTAATGTTAATTAATGTCCGGAAATGCATCATTGTTTTTCTGTTTCAATAAATTTTATTGATTGATCAAATGGATTGAACAACAGGAAAATTGATATGAACAGTTCAGAGTTTACTACTAATTAATTATTTGGTGTTATGAGACACCTTATATGCTCCTTAATAAATCTGAGAAACCTTATTTATTTGTCTTTGTTGTGATGTAGAACTTTTAACAGCAAGGAAGCAACTGTAAACATACTTAAAACAAGAAACAATAATAAATTATATATTATGTAATACAAAATTAGAATTATATTAATGTTGAACCTGGCGGATATGAGTTGGAGAGGGTCCAAAGATATGTGCTATTACATATGTACATGAAGAAATGTATTACTTCCTAAATAAGTATGTTTAAAGTTTCTCTCGGAAATCAAAGAGGATCTGCAGAATATAGTACTTTGGTAGTTTCAATTCTACCATAGTTAGCAAAGGGAGGTAATCTTCATTTTTAGCTCGCCCAGCTGGTCCGAAGGACCATGGTGAGCTTAAGCCATACCGCAGTGTCTGTCGTCATCAGTCAACTTTCCCCTTAAAAACGCTACTACCCTGTAGTCCTGAATGGCCAAGTAGATTTCGACTAAAGAGGTAGGTGCACTAAGGGCCATTTTCGGCCCCACCTTGGATTTCTTTAATTTTTAAATACCATATCAACATTTAACATTTACAAAAAGTGCAGTTTCAAAGAATTCCGACAGCATTGCCTAGCAACCCACCTATAATTTGCGGTAGGTTTTTCCCCTTTTAGTGAGGTTTGGTTAACATTTTGGAAAGAAAATAGTTTTAAAATTTATCAGTTATAAGTTGATTGCAAACGTGTACAATGAATTGACAATATCCTACATTCAATATTATATTTTTCCATAGCAACCAACTTCTGACCTTGGCAACCATTTTTTTACCAGACCAATATTGCCTAGTTATAATACACAGGAAACAACAGTGTTGGCTTTTACAAGAAAAAATTTATTAACGGATTCTAGTATCATACTATAAAACAAGAAACAATAATAAATTATATCCATAGCAATGGTACTGCTATCCCAATGTCAACAACAATGTAGGATAGAAATTCACAAAGTTCTAAACTGGGGTTAAAGTAAGCTTAGATATGTATATATGTACCAATACAAAATATTTTTATTTAATTACCCATCAACCTAATTATTGACTTAGCAACCACGAAGGGAGAAATCGGCTTGTTTATATTTTTAAGTTAGTGTATCGTCTAAATGTGTTGTCACTTCCTTCCTTAAGACAAATAGTTATTTATATTTATTTGGAAATGTGGAAAACATCTTGTTTCTTTATCCGCTATAAATACTACTTCATAATCAAAGGGCTTATACAGACGAAGTTTCAAATACATGACCCTGAATTGATATTCATAAGGGCCAAGTTGTACCTCAGCTGTACAGATGAGGAGCTTTTGAGACATTTACTTCACAAAGCCCTTATTTGGCAATGAAAGGAGCATATAGCCCCACAATGAAAAAGAGAAAAAAAATGCCACATTGCATTGGACGAGTTCTTAAATCGTGATATTTAAATGCTTTCATTGGAAATGAAACATCCCACAAAACGAGTAAAAATTAATGGCAAAAAAGATGAACAGCGTTGCTATGGCAAGTGTGATATATGCCAAAACGCAGAAAGTTGAAACTTAACAGAACGACCCTTAATATATGTTGAACATTATTGCTTCTAGCATTACGGTACAAAATTTGAAAAGAATTGATTAAAAATTAAAAGAAGTTCTTGCATTTACTACACAATACCTTGATTAGGCGATAAAAGGGGCATAACTCAATCAAAAATGCACAAAGACTTCTTAAATGCGAACTCGCAATATGTGTACCAGGAGGCAGGAGAGTATTGACAAGGAAAAGTTTACAGATGGGGGGACGGACATCAGTCGGTCAACGCAGCCCATACCATAATACGGATGACGGGCGCATAAAAAGTACTTTCGATGCTAGATTGGAACCTTGAGAAAGAGTGTTTCAATCTAGTACTAAAAAGTTACAAAAAGGTATTGACAAACAAAAAGGTACATACAAGTTACATTTGGCCACTTTATTTAGGTACTTAAAAAGTACACAAAAAAGTATACTGAAACAGTTCTAGTAAAAAGATACAGTAAAGTTACAACTTTATTTGGTATACTAACAAAAGGGCCAGAGGGCCTGTATCGCTCACCTAGACGTGTTTAAAGTACCTGATATGAGGTAAAGATATAACACTCCATGATAGATACTGTATGTACTTATGCATACATATATAGCGAGAAAAAACTTCAAATGTCAAAATCCACATCCACTGTTTATACAAAATTGAGGTTGCTCCAGACCAAATTTAGTTAAAATACACTGAGCTGTTCAGGATTAGAAGCTTTTGAAGGAAAAGTTCAAGACGGACAACGGACACTGTGCTATGGCATATGCTCATTTGCCCTTCGCTAAAAATGTAAAGAAAATGTATACCCTGTTAGGACTTGCACAACTAAATCGGCCAATCACCAAGTGTTTCATAGGATTGTAATACATACCTAAAATTTGTTCCGGTTTGATACAGTGCCTTAGAGTAATTTAAATAGGTAATTGTTGACATATTTCACATTGAATACGTGGCCTTGTAAAGACATACACCCGAAGGGCCGAGTGAGATTATGCCGTGGTGCGTCGTCCGTCCAGCGTCCCTAATCCAGCCTCAATATTTCACTTTATACAACTTCTTCTGAATAACCTTCACCCATTATTCAAGGTCACAGGGGTCAAATATGTTTAAAACTTCTTCTGAATAACCAAAATGCCCAAAGTGATGATATTTGGCCAGTAGCATGCTGGGATGAAGGGCTACCATGGTTGTTAAAATAAATATACAACATTTGATATAGTGCCTTATCTAGCTTACATAAGCCACTCTAAAGCACTTTACAGTACATAGATATACAATTTTATACAATCAATACAATTAGCATATACATTAATCAATACAATATTGAGGAATTGGCAGGAGCTGCCTTCAAAAAACAACAATGGAGTTATTCACACTAATTGGACACACCTAGGTTTATGTAAAGTTTCGAACACAACTGCCAAACAAAAACGTCCGCATATTATTTTGGTAATTAAGGGCCAAAAATGTCTCCATAATCACAGTATTTTGGATTTCACAATTTAAGAGTCAACTTCTTGGGGGCATAGCTCACTCCCTCATTGACAGGTTTGTTGAAATCCTTCAAATCTGGTATGGAGAGGCTGTTTTTGCGATAGAATCCAGCGAAAAAGTCTGAAAAAAAAAAGTACTATTTTGTATGGGAATGTTTTCAAGACCACAGACATTTTCAAACATGAAACATTTACAATGTATTTTGAGCAATGTTTCTCTAGAATTAACATTTCATTAAAGTGCAATAAGTATATATTTTAATCCCATTACTTTTTGGATCTGGACGGTGATCTCCATTTTTGCGGATGGAAAGGCCCTGACCACAAGACATGCCATTGCTCTTCAAAGAGGAAGAGGTTTGCTCTTCAAAGAGGAAGAGGTGGCCCTAAGTTTCATGGTTAGAGCAAACCATGGTCTACCAGCATTTTGATAACTGGCAGGCATCCCGCAGACCTTCAGCGGACACAAATGTTGTACCTCCAGAAGTTTCACTATTTGGAAAATAAAAGTTAAAATATAGCATCAGTTATTATTTTACATGTATTATCATATTATCATATGAGATTGTAACATTGTTATGATTGGAGATTCCTGCAAGAAAAGACAGGAAAATTGAATCAATTTCAAAATATAAATTAAAATATCTTAATAAACATTATACTTAGACTTATGGTTTTGAGTTTCCATGAAAGTACAGGTACTGTACTACTCAGAAATATAAACAAAAATAACATATTGTCTGAAGATCAGGGGAGATCACTCAATTTTAAGACCTATACCCCCTTAATTTTGGACTTTATGTAAAAAATTCAGGACAAGCAATTATTTAGAGAAAAGAGCCAAAAAAACTTATAACAGTACAACACCACAATGGTAGGATTACAGAATGTTTACATAACACCAGCTGAGATGAAAGACAGTGATGGGAGAGGGCTGCTAACCAAGTGCAGACACCAGGGGGGCAGATGTCTGCCAGTCTTAATTAGTGTAAATACTGACACAAGGCTTCCTATTGTTTACTAATGTATATAAAAAGGGCAATAATCAGCCACTGAAACATACCAGAGACAGATACATGCAAAGTGAGAGATGGTGAGACCTCAGAAAAATGCCGGACGGTTTAAGAAAGGAAAGCAGCCGTATTACAAAAACGGAGAGAAAATTGAGAGATGGACTCATTCTGACATGGACCAAGTCCCAACAGTACGGTTAACAAGTGAATTACATGACCAGTTTGGGAAAGCCCCAAAGTCCCCACCTTTACATCGGACATCTTCTCACAGGCTGCTCCGTCCTTCCCCGGTGGCCAAAGATGAACCACTGAGGTAAGTCAAAAGAAACCTGAAATATAAAAACATATAATTGAAAGTCATTACACATACATTAAATGTACATTTTTATGTTTATTATCCAAACATGTCTCCTTTTCTTTACAGGGAAAGTGCGGAATACAGGACCAACAGAATAGTAAACATTGGGAGGATGGGAAATATGTGGAATGATGCTGTACATCAACATCCGACTCTTACTCCATCATGCAAGGGAAACACTGGACTTTGATTTTAAGACACCGGAGTGCCGGGGGCTAGGGTGGTGAATAGGACTCAAATGCACAAAGTGTACATATGTGTCCAGTGTGTATTCTCTGTACGAACGAAGGCGGGAACCAGGCAGGAAGGGGAGAGACACCGTGCAGACAAATTCTGCAGTGCAAGTCGGACTGACACAGACAAGAATTGGCAATGCCGCACTGTGGCTCACCCTGATGAGTGCCAACATTCCTGCCCCCTCAAAGAAAGGAATGCAGAAGAGTATCAATAAAGTAGGTGACCAGATAGAGGAACTCAACAAGATCGACATGGATGAACTGCGAAAGAGGATAAAAGAAATCAACACGCACCGAGGAAACCCGCCAAACAAAGTAGACCTGATGGGGGATGCCATATACAAAAACCCAATTTATTCTGGTGCGAAGAAGACTCCGTTCCAGCCAGCAACACAAGTTATGTTCAGCACAACAGAACACAACACCAAGGACCAGTATGTGGTGGACCTTGTCACCAAAAACAAACTATGCATTATATGGAAAGTGAATATACCTCACACTGTAAAGGTAACTTACCTCTGGCCTCATCAATTGGTAATGAACAAGCATACTGCTATGAAAGTCTGGAGAACCTCAAAAAAGACGGCCTGGAGGTGTACAAGCTTGTCGCCGACTCAGATACAGGTGCATTTAAGGCTGCTGAAAAGAGATACAAAAATGGTGCGTCATGTACAAAGTGAACACATAACCTTGGACCCTATTCATTTAACAAGGAATTTTAGAAAAAACATTTCAAAATGTGTGTAACTTGAGGAAATAATGCTGGGATCCACTAAGAAAGAGCGACAAACAATTAAGAAAAGATTTACTTGTGACCTAGCTGCTAGGTGTCAGGCAGAGCTGTATCACCTGTACGACAGACATTGTGGGAGTCTTATTGATCCCTTACATCGTGCTGCTCATGGTGTAAGGGAGGCAATCGTGAATTGTTACCAAGGTGTACATTGTGAGTGCAGGATCAAATCAATAGTGTGTGCAGGAAGGAAAGAAATAACTGGCTACCAGACAACATCTACTTACCAAGTGATTTCAAGTTCAGCGGTGGAGAGGCAACTGTGTCAAAAATTCTGATGGAGAAAGTTGATGCCCGTCTCAGTGACTCCGTGTTGGAAAAGACCCTGTGGAACCTGATGACCCAAAAGGTAGAATCTGTGAACAGACGGCTGAAGCGGTCTCTCCCATCAAGTGTGAACTTTACTCGTACCTTTTCAGGGAGAGCTCATAGGGTGGTGTATTCTGTGAACCATGGACTGGGGACTGCCATTCAAGAACTGTGTAGTGGGGTTGGGTCTCAGATCACTGCTGGAAGCTGTGTCCAAGGACCTAGATAAAGAACAAAAAAGACATTTATACAATAAAGCACAAAGTCAATCATTGCAGTGTAAAATTCAGAAGAGACACAAAATAAACAAGAGTACCCCGGGGGAACAAAATACGCCCGTCGAATGCCATATAGTATTATATACTTTCTTACATTGAAATAAGATCTGCATCATTCTAAGAGTGGTTAGCTGATATGCTATAAAAAATGTATTAGAAAAACTCAAAAAATCAAATACTGAAATGAACAAAAGGCAATAAATTTTGCAAACATCGTTCAATCAAAATCCTTTTAAGGGAGACACAATTTCATATCATGATTATCATGTATACCAAGTTTCAAAGAGATCGGTCAAAAATTGTAGGAGGAGATCTCCTGACAAAATTCAAATACTGAAATGAACAAAGGGCAATAACTTGTGGAAAAATTGTCGAATCAAAATTCTTTTAAGGGAGACACAACTTCATATCATGATTATAATGAATACCATAAACCAGAGATAAAACTGAAAAGCTCTGGAAAACCTGATGGCGCTTAACACTACCCTATTGTATATCATAATAAAATGTACAACAATTTGTTTGCTTCACGCTTAAAATATCTCCACTGATCTGTCAATCCAGACACAAAAACAAGAGGCCCAGAGGGCCTGTATCGCTCACCTGGATATCTAAGCAATCATGGCAAAATATTCTCCAAATGAGAACCAAGGGAATATGCCAGACCCCAAGGCCAATCCTTGTAGCATTTCTGTATTAGATTTTTCATGCCCAGCAATTTAATGTATGGTTATGGGGTGGGGATCTCAACAGCTTCCAAGCTGTGACTCAGAAACTAGGTCCCTAGGGGCTTGGTCAGACCCCAGGGTCTATTCTAATATCATGACTACATTTGTCTCTTTATGCTCAGCATTTGTATATATAGTTTTGGGGTGGGGATATCAACCATTTCAAAGTTATGACCCAGGGACTATGTCTCCAAGGGTGGGGCCAGACCCTAGGGCCATCCTGGAAGCAAATGTGCATTCTTCTCTTTATACTCAGCCAATGCTTATATGGTTATACGGTGGGGATCTCAACCATTTCCAAGTAATAAACTGTTTTGGGCCCCATCTCTTAGCCGGGGGGTTAGCCCCACCATTTGTACAGTTTTGAATCCCTGCCTCCAATGAATGCTTCCGACCAAATATGATCGATATCCATGGCATAGTTCTACAGAAGAAGTCGTTTATAGCAATATAGCCAAATTGCCCCCTTTTGGCCCCACCCCTCAGCCCCCTGGGGGGCCAGCCCAACCATTTGTACAATTTTGAATCTCCACCACCTAGGGATGCTTCCAGTCAAATATGGTTGATATTATGTATATTTTCTATATAAACTATACTAAATTTCACCCCCTCCCCAGGAACAAACGGGCGGGCTAGGAGACATGAAAATCACAATTTTCATAAACCACCCAAAGGCCTTTACAACTATGAGTAGTATTTGGTTTTAGCATTTCTGGAAATGGAGAAGAAGATTTTTTAATCTTTTCTAAATTTTCCCCTTTTTGGCCCCTTACTCAGCCCCATAGGGGGCCACACCCTTATTTCATAAATCTGTTGATCCCCTGGTCCCAAGGATGCCTCATATCAAATTTAGTTAAAATCCAATCAGTCTTCAGGAGATAAAAGCCTTTTAAAGGGAAAATTTGATGCTGGACACCGGACGCCGGACGCTGTGGTATGGCATAAGCTCACTTGCCCTTCGGGCAGGTGAGCTAAAAACCACACTTTTAATCTCTAAAAATGTTGTCGTAAAATCTGTTCCTTTTTAAAATCAAAATATTTTTAATTTTTGCAAAAACTAAAATTGACCGTATACTGCCAGCTCCGAGGCCAGAATGATCAACTTATACACGTATTCACTACTCCCTAGTGCTAAACCAAATATCTTGTACACCCGTCAAACACCTCATGAATATTCATGATTACCCGTAAACGTGTCTGGTCGTACCTGAATAGACAAATGTTTCCTGCTAGACTCCGAAGCGCAGGAAAATAATAGTCTGTCCTATGCTGGACAGTAAACCTATCTCGACACAATAAACAACACAACTATGAAATAGGATGATCCTGCTCACTGAACACATACAAAGAACGAGCAATTAACAATGATACATGAGCAAAATGCCCATAAATTCTACAACTTATGCTTCTTTGATACTCCTAGTGTATGCTCTGTCGTATCCTCCACATATCTGTCCTTGGATACATCACCCTTCCTGCGACCATGCCTTTTCCAGCATCTTTCATTTACAAAGGATCTGGCTGCCATAGAAGCCCCTCCATAGCTCAGGGAATGTAAACCCAAATTGACATCCCCACAAACCTCTTTCAATCTAGCAACGATTGTCTCCCTTGCTCTGGTATAAGAGATCTAGATAGGCTCTCTATTTCCCTGTCTATATATATATATTGGTCTGTCTTGCTCTTAGATATATACAATGTCAATTTTTTCTCTCTAAAAGTAGCATCTTCACATTTTAAGGAGCTGACTTCATCAAATCTTAAAACTCCAGAAAAGAATAAAACAATCATTGATAAATCTCTCAAAATCACAATATTCTTTGGTACTATCATACTTCTCACATAACTGAACAATTTGCTCTGTAGTTAAAATATCTTTTTTTTGGCTGATTCAAATAAAGTTGATACAAAATGAATGTCTGTAGGACCCTTCAAACTGTGACCACTGTGCGCCCACCTTATACCATATAAAGCTGACTGAATAACACTCACAGATGTTTTATCAGCTTTGTCATATATAAAGCAAGTATGAATGGATTCAGTGGGTACAATGTAAGGCACTCCCCCTTTGCACTTAATGAACTGTTCCCACCTTTGAAAAGCACCAAAATACTTTTTGTTCGTAGAGTCACTCCTCAATTTTAACAGATGGACGTCGGTCTGTCCAGATTCTCAGTCACCACTCCAGCCTGCTTCACCTCCTCCTCCTCCTCCTCCTCCTCCAGTGTGCCTTTCAGTCCTAAGTCTGTAACAAACATACATTATACTTCAATATGTAAGGCAACCATCTTGAATTTTGAACTTCAATTTCAAAATATTCCATTACTACCATTGCCTTTGTTTACAATACAACATTAGACTGTATATTCTCATATCCCTGACAAATGACATGAACTTTCCATTTTTATGTACCTTTGGCCAAACAGGAGCCGATTCCCACATTGGAATGATCAAAGCTCCTTTAGCTTTTTCTTTGATAATTTTGTACATTGTCTTGCTAACTAATCTAGGTGGTGACACCCACCAGTTGGTCCTGGGACCCCATGCTGGTTGAAAAGCATCCACACCACTTGTACCTGGTGTCCACCATCTGGAAATAAACTCCTTACATTTGGCATTTAAATTACTCGCAAACCTATCAATGGGGAGGGGACCGCGGTGGCCAAGTGGTTAAGGTGTCCGACAATCTGCTACCACTAGCCCTCAACCACTGAGTCGCGGGTTAGAGACCTATTTGGGGCTGTTGCCAGGTACTGGCTGTTGGTCGGTGTTTTTTCTCCAGGAATTCCAGCTTTCCTCCACGATAAAATCCTGGCATGTATTTAAATTACCATAGCTGTTTATAGGACGTAAAACACAAACAAACAAACAATTAAACCTATCAATGGAAGGCTTTCCCCAATCTGTGTGTAACTTTCTGTACCCACATTCCTCTATATACCAATCATCACTATCCATGCGCCTGCTAAGGTGATCTGCCTTCTCACTGTTATTTCTATAAATCCACACAGTGTATATACTGATGACATTTCTCCGACATACATCATGTATGTTTGCTGCTATATCTTGCAACTCTGGCTTCTTGCTGCCTTTCTCTATAATAGGACTCGCACAACTAAATGATTTACTATTTGTTATTTCTAAGCTTTTGAGGTAATAGCGTTAATATTTGAAGTTCAACTGAAGTGACAACTGTCTAGATTCACAGATACATACCTGACAAAGGCTTCAAAAGTCATTTTCTGGCAGGTTTAGTGGTATATTAGAGCGTAACAGACGTCTGGTTTTAACAACCGAAAGTTTATAAACCAAACCAGTAAAGTGGGACGGGAACACCCCCTGACATTTGACCCCATATCAATGAATCTAGGTCAAAACGGCCTCAGCTAGTGTAAAAACGGCCCTAGTTGAAACTGCCCTACTTTTTAAATCGTGATATACAATTTGATTGGATTTTAAATGAAGTTAGCATTCAATTTGTTTCCCATTAGATAATTGTTATTTATGTTTAGTGAATATAATTAGAGGGTGTCAGCCAACAATGCATACATTGTTGTTGTCCAGCTCTTGCCACGTGGAGGCCCCCTCTGTAAGAGCCACACAAATTTAGTCTGCCGAAGTTTTTTCTGAGATTTCACTAAAATGTCCAAATTTAATGCAATGTTTTAAATTACAAAACCATAAATGTCCAAATCTGTAAAAAGAACTGTACATATGTCATACTGCTGGTCAGCCATTACTCTCGGTGCATAGACGTGCCCCACCCTCTACAGGAACACAGAAGTGGAGATGACATCCTGGTCATACTGGTCCCACAGCTCCGCTACCTTCCCCTGGATTCGGTGGTAGGTTGTCCTTTGGTACCTCTGTAATGAAGACTCGGACACCAGTCTCATCTGGAAGTTGACCAGGGAGCCTTCCTTCAGGAGCAGGGGAACCAGGATGTAGAACAGGAAATTAGCTTGTCCCGCTTTGCTGTTCAATCTATGATGCCAACCTGTAACAGATAAAGTTAAAGATAATGTAAATACGTGTATGACATGTGCGTGTAGTTATTTTTTACATACTTTTACCGAGTCATTCAATGTAATAAAAATCAGAATCCGAGTTTTCGGAATTCGTAATTATAATGGGATGTTTCAATAAATAGCTAAGTACAACGGGGCTCATAACATAACAATTATAATATGAAATTGAGTCTCTTTTGCCCAAGGATGCTCCAGACTAAATAAGGATAAAATCCCTTAATCCCTATAGTAGAAGATGTATTATAAAGGTTTTACCTATTTCCCCTATTGGGTCCCGCCCCTCAGGTCCAAGGGGGACACACCCACCGTTTATACAAAATTGGTTCCCTTTACCCAAGGATGCTCCACACCAAATCCTTTCATTCCTACTGAAGAAGAAGGATTTTAAAGAATTATTTGCTATGTTTCCACTATTGGGCCCCATCCCTCAGGCCCCTGGGGGGCCAGACCCATGGTTTATACAAAATTAGTTCCCCTTCCCCCAAGGATGCTTCAGACCAAATATGGAACAAATCCTTTAATTCCTACAGAAGAAGGATTTTAAAGTATTTGCTATATTTCCACTGTTGGGCCGTCGCCCCTCAGCCCCCAGCCCCACCATTTATACAAAAACAATCCCCTTTACCCAGGTACGTGAGCTAAAACTTGACACCAATAACTAACTGTAGTCATTTGAGTGTTTGACGTAGGGGCAGTCTCTATGTTATCATGAGCGAAGCAACAACTCTCATTGAACAAGATTGGTCTATGATGTCATAAAAAAAAATTAAGTAAACCATGTGTTACATCACGAGAGTTTTTGCTTTCATACTCAAATGAAATGCATTTCTGCTGGTAACGTTCATATAGTGGGTTGCAGCGCAAATGGAAATATATGGATCTGACAATGTTTTTGTATTCTTAGATAAACATGCTTATCAGCCTCAAACCCTCAGGGAGCCTCTTATGAAATGGATTTGAGTGTTATGTATACTGACCTGTTTCTCGTTCATCTTCTTCATCACAGGAAGGAGATTCTCGTCCACCTTTTTCTTTCCTCCAGCCAAATTTCTCTCTGGTATAACTAGATCCAAATCAGGAAAAACATGGCTACATTTTGGTTTATCAAAAGTGAAAACTAGTATTGTGAAAACTAGTATTGTGAAAAACTAGTATTTTATCAGAAGTGAAAACTAATACCGTAAAAACTCGTGTAATTTGCGCACTTTTTTTTGAGAAATGTAATGCCCAAAGTGGGGTGTGCGCAGAATTTTTAAGTGTAAGCAATTTCAATGGGTTTTTTTCATGAAAAGATCGATGATTCTGGCAGACCGCCATCTTGGACACAAGATAATCTCCCTTGGTACACGGAACTCAAAGACAATTGACGATCAACGCATTTATTTAAGTCAAACATCCATAAAGATACAATTGATATATACTGTGTTGTTACCGGAGTTTATGTGAAAAGTATTATTAAATGGTTATCTGTTAACAAAGAAAGTTTAGCCAATTCCTATGCCAGAGAATTGCCGATCAACTTACGTTTTGACATCTCGGCGCGTTTTCCCCATACTATTACAAAAATGTAGTTGTTCAATTTTAAACTCCGTTCCATATAAGTTCTGTTAGTTTTTTTTCAAATCGCCTATGCGTACAGCATGGCTTTTTCCGGGCTCACTTTCATGCTGATCTTGCGTCAAACACTTTGTAAACACGTGATCGATAATAACCTTGTGAATTATTTCAATATTTCTTAAATGAAACATTGTAAAAATAGTCTGCTTTGATTTTTTTCCCTTGGAATAGATTTGAAGAGGACGTCCACACTTCTAGTATAAACATATTATTTTATAATCCCTTATCGGTCAAATCAGTCTGTAGTTACGACAGAGCAGTAGGGCTTCACGCCACGGCACATGTTGAGGAGTGAAAACAACACGGTCCCATTTTAATTAAATGTCAGTAGAGCTATTGTTAATTGGTAATCACAGATTGAGTGTTAGCTAATTACTGCATTGTAATTTGTATTAACTGTGGTATTGAGAAGTTTCAATAATTTTCCCTGGAACATGCAATCCTACCCGGCCTATTGTCCTGGACCAGACAGCGTCGGTGGTTACACCCTCTGGTTAACTTTCCTGTAAAAATGTTAGCTGCATGTGCTACAACTAGTTTGGGAGGGCCCTTGTCTGATTGTGAAGAAAATGTCCTCAGCTATTTACAAAACAAGAGGCCCAGAGGGCCTGTGTCACTAACCTGAATATGTTTAAAATAATTGGTATGAAGTAAAGATATAGAACTCCATGGTAGGTGCTGCAAGTACATATAAAATTTCAGATCCATCCAGTACTTGAGATATAACAAATTTCAAACAGAGCCCCACCCCATGACTCTTTAAGGGGGGTCATACCCACCATTTATACAAAATTGAGTCCCCTTTGCCAAAGGATGCTCCAGACTAAATAAGGATAAAATCCCTTAATCACGATGGTCGAAGAAGGATTTTCAAGGTTTTACCTCTATTTCTCCTATTGGGCCCAGCCCTTCTGCCCCCTGGGAGACCACACCCACTGCTTAAACAAAATTGAATCCCCTTCACTCAAGGATGCTTCATACCAAATTTGGACAAAATTATGTCATTCATACAGAAGAATAATTTTNTAAAATCCCTTAATCTCTATGGTAGAAGAAGGATTTTAAAGGTTTTACCTCTATTTCCCCTATTGGGTCCAGCCCCTCAGGTCCCAGGGCGGCCACACCCACGGTTAATACAAAATTGGTTCCCCTTTACCCAAGGATGCTCCACACCAAATATGGACCAAATCTTTTCATTCCTATGGAATAAGAAGGATTTTAAAGAATAATTTGCTATGTTTCCCCTATTGGGTCCCGCCCCTCAGGCCCCTGAGGGGTCAGACCCATGGTTTATACAAAATTGGTTCCCCTTCACCCAAGGATGCTTCAGACTAAATATGGAATAAATCCTGTCATTCCTACAGAAGAAGGATTTTTAAGAATTTGCTATATTTCCCATATTGGGCCCTGCCCCTCCGCCCCCAAGGAGGCCATGCAGACCCACTATTTATACAAAGTTGGTTTTCCTTAACCCAAGGATGCTCTACACCAAATATGGACCAAATCCTGTCATTCCTACAGAAGTAAGAGGATTTTAAAGAATAATTTGTTATGTTCCCCTATTGGGCCGCACCCCTCAAGCCCTTGGTGGGCCAAACCCACTGTTTATACAAAACTGAGTCCCCTTGGCCCAATAATGCTCCAGACTTAATAAGGATAAAATTCCTTAGTCCCTAGGGTAGGAGAAGGATTTTGAAGGTTTTACCTCTATTTCCCCTATTCGGCTCCGGCCCTCTGCCCCAAGGGGGGCCACATCCACCATTTATACAAAATTGAGTCCCCTTGGCCCAAGGATGCTCCAGACTTAATAAGCATAAAATCCCTTAATCCCTACGGTAGGAGAAGGATTTTGAAGGTTTTTACCTCTATTTCTCCTATTGGGCCCCATCCCTCTGCCCCCAGGGGGGCCACACCTACCATTTATACAAAATTGAGTCCCTTTGGCCTAATTAAGGATGCTCCAGACCAAATTCAGTCAAAATCTACTTGGCCGTTCAGGACTAGTAGCGTTTTAAAGGAAATGTTGACGGATGGACGGCCGGACGGATGACGGACGCTGCGTAATGGCATGAGCTCACCATGAAACTTAAAACATACAATAGTCAACCACCGCACTACTGGAGACGTTTGTTACCTAGAGAAAAAGTCACACCTACAGAAAGTTCAGAGAAGGGACGTAAATCAAAAAGAACTGTAACAAAGCCAGATAAATTGAATTTATAAAAGTTCAATAAGATAGCTAGGACGGGGGATTTATGTATTACTACACAATTGTGAAATCTTCATCATATTTTCTAAAATGCCAAATCTTACTTTACAGATGTACCTCTGCAATGTCTGCGACAGACAATTCAGTTACCGGTTCAAGTTACAATCACAAGGTAGGCTGTGTCCAACGATCATTTATAACTTTATTAGAATATATTCTTAATGCCTACAGGCAGAGCTATGATTGTAGACGGTGTAATCGGAAGTATTTCCGGTGCGACGATTTGTTTTGTCATTTTGAGGCGGTCCACAACAGGAAGGTGACTACCAAGCCTAGGAGGTCCCCATCCCGCCACAACAAAATAAGGACTTAGCATTCTGAGCCTAAAGGGAAATTAACATCTAGGCAGACAATTTTTTCGGATTTTTTATTACATAAGTTTTATGCTAACCCCTTTATTCTATTTAACAATTCAATAAACATACATTGGTACGGAGACCAATATTTTTTTATCTACAGGGGTAGGCCCTATTTGTAACAGGCTGGTAAACACGTGTTGTCCATCTTAAGCATTACGCTAAGACTCAACTATATTTCAATAGGTTCTTATTACTAAAATAATTATTGTCATATCAAAATACATGCTATTTTATATATATTGTGTAGTATTCTATTTATCTAAACCTTTATATTATGTCCATACCTTTTAAAAGTAGTCTTATAACAAAAATAAGTATACAAAACTTCCATCAGTCAATTTACTACAGGGGAGCCGCCATCTTGGATAGCGCGCGCTGTGACGTCAGGGTGCACAGTAATATATATTCCGAACGCTATATATATGCCGGAATTGAGCACTCGACCAAACTAGACAGGCGATTAGCAGGGTTTTCTATTCAGCATCAAAGTAAGGATTTGTCACTAAGTTTTATCTTAGATATTTATTAGAATATATTCTTATGTATTATTATAGCAAATAATTCATTATTATTTATTTCAAGATATATTTAAAGCTATAATATTTTATTATATAACTGGTGCTAATTCCCAGCCCTGATTGGAGGAGCGACGTCATGTGACGAATCTGTAAATATGTTACAGACCTCGTTCTATGAATAGAAAAGTGTTACAGACCTCGACCTATAAATAGAAAAGTGCTACAAACCGCTACCAGAGACGTGTATAATACACGTCTCTGTCTCTACTAAAAATAGGCCTAGATAATTTCCCAGACAGTCTGTAATTCTGTTAGCAATCACACTACTGAATTCAACTAAAAATGAATTATCCCATCAAATTCTGAACTATGTGAATATTAATGATGTCGACTGTGCAAATAATATTTACTTAAAATTAAATATCACATAGATTGAATTTGAAATTAAATTTTTGTGTTGCTATTTTGTATTTGAAGTCCTTCACTCTGTGATTCCTAAATGGTCCATGCCATCCATGTGTTTATGACATAAAAAAGTTTTAATCTCATTGTAAAATGTCATATAATAAAACAATTGTGGACTTGAGTCTCGAACAAAATATATATTATTCAGACCAGATCCGTAAATCAGGAATAGACCGAGACTTCAGTCCATAATTGTATAGTATAGAACGTCTACTCTAGACACTTATTAGTACTAGTCACCGTTTTACATTGAAAATAGATACTTATAGTCTAATTCGCTACCAGTCTGTTTTATTGTGAGTTTTTTTTTAAAAAAATTCCAAATTTATAACAATGCAAATATATCATACATAAACATTGTTCCTCTCACACATTGCAATTCATTCACTAAATATTCATTTATAATAAACTGCATATTTCCAGGTATAATTGATAATTAATTATGTTTATGTCCAATTAAAGTACAGCTAAATTATGTCCGTTATATAAAAGCATTGTTTAGAAGTGATAGAAAAGAGGTTAGAGCAGGTCCTAGAGGTATAGAAGGGAAAGTAAGACTAGAGAGAGAGAGAGTGGGGGATGGAGATTGAGAAACAAAGAAGCTATATAGATGTGTCGGAAAGTTCAAGGAGTTTTACATATAAGCATTTTGGAAGTACACGTTTATATAAGAAAATTCTATAGTCATATGTTATATTTTGGCAAAGACAGGGCTGAAGCAATATTAATTAGACTTTCCCATTTTTTCCATTTAGTATTGAATTTCAATTGTGAGATTATTATACTATTATGTAAACTTGAATATAAGTCCTGAACCTGAACTTGCTGACTTGGGTGATTATTTCTCTATTAGTTCGTCATCTCCATATTTTATGATTCCAGAACATCTCCATTCCGGCAGGGACACGAGCCATGTTTTAAGTACAGTGAAAGTTGAATCTGTTGTATGCGAAAAAAGTTACAGTCCATATTTCAAACGTTTAATGCCAATAGCTGATTATCTTAAACCATTAAAGCCAAAGATATTCCCTTATTACTTATAAATCACTGACAGATTGTGTTATTAGTTAAGATGTTGACAAAGTTTCATCAGAATAAAGTCATATTTGACTAAATTATTGTGGAAACCAGCTTCAAATCAGAGCTAAATTTGTTAATAGAGTATGCACAGACTGTATTCATATTTGAATTTCGCCTTTGTTTTTGAATAATATATTAATCAAGTTTCATCAGAATCTGGTCTTTTCTGACAAAGTTACGGGGCAAAAACCATTGACCAATCAGAGCGGAGTATGCTTATTAATAATGCATGGATTTCGCTCAACTTCGAACTTATCGTCTAAGTTTGTATATTGATCAATGAATATTCAGGTGAGTTATTTTGAAAAGTGTGGACATTGACCAGGGTATGCATTTTTAATATGTGTTAAATTTTGTTCAAGTTTCAATTTTACACAACCCAAGTTTTATTAATATGGGCATGGGTTCGACACACTGCGCATGACATGTGTCGCTTGTCCAGATTTCAACTCATAATAGAACAATATTTCAGGAAACATGTACTCTCATTTCGTTGTGTGTTCAATTTCTGACGTAAACTCATACCATGGGTCCGTATTTATGAAATCGTTCTCATGCTTAAGAAAGAATTTTGTGCTCAACCTTAATTTTTTATTCCGATTACAGATTAATAAAAAAATCTAATTTTGTTAATGATTTGGACAAAATTATAGGCCGTATCCTGTTTCTAATGTTACATTTGACTTTTTGATCGTTTGACATTATTTAAGTTAGTTACAGGAAAACTGGTATGAGCACATAATCCATGTTTGAGCATGAGAACGGTTTCATGAATACGGGCCCAAGTGTCGCTTGTCCTGTGTTCGAATTTTAGTGGAATTCTAAGGTAAACATATCCTGTCGCTATTATTCCCCAATTCGACTGCTGCAAGAAACACGCACTGTCTCCAGTCCTGGGTTCGACTCATATCATTTTTGTACCATAGTGTCACCAACAGCGCTTGTACTCGTTAGGTAAAAGACAATAGCCTGACGTCATGATCGGTAAAATAGAGATACCCACTTGTGACGTCACATACTTGTTACTTAGCTGCATAGCAATCGGCAAAGGCGGAGATGATAGTCTCTCCCCTGACATTTACTTCTTTTGTTTAAACCCTCGATTACCACAATGAATATCAGGTTATTCTTGATATTTGTGGTAATGATGTGCGCCATAAACCAAGGGCCTGCTGTGTATCGGGACCTTACGTGGTAAGGTTTGGACCAGGCATCGTAAGATTGGATCTTAGATGTTATTCTTTGACTTGACATTTCGCAAAGATCTCGCTTCGCTCAAATTAATGTCAATAACCTTTTCAAGTTTACGATTGTGTTGCCATTTAATGTTTAGAAATATTTACTTTTAACTTAATCATTTTGATTCTGTAGCGTGGAGCTCGAGCCAGGATATGCCAAAAGATTGTTTTATCATTTCACCGCAAGTGAAATTGAGAAAGTCTGTCCAACGGTTACCGACCTGACATGGGTAAGGATTATATATTTTTAATGTTAACGACTGTCATGAAAACGTCAACAATTTATGCTTTTATCAGCCGCCGGCTGTAAAACGGGTTTCTTCACCTGTGTCGGTATCTTAGGAATTTGCGGGTATGGAACATTGAATGTGTGTTTTATAGTACAATTTCCTGAAAATAATTATGATTTGATTTATTTTAGCGAATTGGGAATTGGGTATTCTGTAATCTGTTGTGTGTGCTTCTAACTCTGCTGTTGGGCTATGCGCCGTCGATCGGAAAAGTCGTCAAAGAGAAATGGTCTGCCGTCGTGTCAATGTACCAAGAATGGAGAGCTCGTAAGTAACCAGCGAATGTTAAAATATTGAATAAAGCAGCAGTTTTCAGTTCTAGTGTTCTGTTAACCTTTTAATTAAGACGTTTTCGAACATTAACGTACCCTTTTTATGAACCAAGGGTTGTAAAACTACCATAACGCGCCACCTTCCGGATGATACACGTTTGTTAGCTTGCAAACCATTTTAGTATCGCGCATACCTGTGTTCTCAGACCAATGTTTTGATTAAGTATTAAAGTGAATTGTTTGGGAACGTACCGTGTGATTGTGAATCTTGACAGACTTTAATCTTTGAGTAGCTCTTTGGTCATGTTTAAAGAACGGGTGCCACTTTTCTAGCAGCATTATAATTGGTTAGACTTGGGTGTCTGGAACTAGTCAGATAATTAACTGTCAGTCCCGGGTTCCGTTATGATAAAATCTAAGGATGCATAGAAAGTAATGTTTTGTTTGTCGAAAACTTAAACCTTGGATTTCGAAAAGTTGACCTAACATAAATATTTGTTTGTACAGGTCCTTCCCTCTGTCGTCACTGCGGTACTGCCCCGTGTCAGGTTAAAAGGAGATCCTTGTGGAAGCCCTCCGGTACTTGTAAGAAAGACGAGGCAAATTTCGCAAAAAGGTCAAACGCCATGATGTTGTTTAACTATGGACTAGAGTTGTCCGTGGTACTGACCAAATAGCTGCCATGGAATGACCTGTACTTGGAGAGGAAGTTCGCCCATCATTTTGAGGAGGAGCATATGGTATTGTTCCCAATGTGCATCCAGCGTCAGATCAACTACTGGTACCCTGTCCCTCGCTAGGTATGTACTCTGCCTCTCAATAGGTACTATATGCCCCTCGCTTGATTGGTGTTATATCCCTCTTTATGTACTCTGTTCCTTGCTAGATTGGTACTATATCCCTCGCTAATAACACTGTCATTCACTAGGTACTATGTCCTTCGCTAGGATCGTGCTATATCCCTCTCTGGAAGCACTGTCACTCACGAGGTATTATGTCCATTACTAGGTAGGTTCTCTTCCTCTGTAGGTACTATGTCCCTCACAAGGATCGTGCTATATCCTTCTCTAGGTAATGTGTCCTATGCTAGGTTGTTACTATATCCCTCTCTAGGTACTATGTCCCTCACTGGGTTCGTGCTATATCCTTCTCTAGGGAATGTGTCCTATGCTAGGTTGGTACTATATGTTACTATATCCCTCTCTAGCTACTATGTCCCTCATTGGGCTGTTACTATATCCCTCTCTAGGCACTATGTCCCTCATTGGGTTGTTTCTATATCCCTCTCTAGGTACTATTTCCCTCACAAGGATCGTGCTATATCCTTCTCTAGGTACTTTGTCCCTCACTGGGTTCGTACTATATCCCTCTCTAGGTATTATGTCCCTCCCTGGGTTGGTACTATATCCCTCTCTAGGTCCTATGTCCCTCACTGGGTTCGTACTATATCCCTCTCTAGGGACTATGTCCCTCACTGGGGTGGTACTATATCCTTCTTACTATATCCCTCTCTAGGTACTATCTATATCCCTCTCTAGGTACTATCTATATCCCTCTCTAGGTACTATTTCCCTCATTGGGTTGTTTCTATATCCCTCTCTAGGTACTATGTCCCTCATTGGGTTGTTACTATATCCCTCTCTAGGTATTATGTCCCTCACTGGGTTGATACTATATCCTTCCCTAGGTAATGTGTTCTATGTTAGGTTGTTACTATATCCCTCTCTAGGTACTATGTCCCTCATTGGGTTGTTACTATATCCTTCTATAGGTAATGTGCCCTTTGCTAGGTTGGTACTATATCCTTCTCTAGGTACTATGTCCCTCACTGGGTTGGTACTATATCCTTCTCTAGGTAATGTGTCCTATGCTAGGTTGGTACTATATCCTTCTCTAGGTTCTATGTCCCTCACTGGGTTGGTACTATATCCTTCTCTAGGTAATGTGTCCTATGCTAGGTTGGTACTATACCCCTTCTAGGTTCTATGTCCCTCACTGGGTGGTACTATATCTTTCTCTAGGTACTATGTCCCTCACTGGGTTCGTACTATATCCCTCTCTAGGTACTATGTCCCTCACTGGGTTCGTGCTATATCCTTCTCTAGGTAATGTGTCCTTCTATATCCCTCTCTAGGTACTATGTCCTGCACTGGGTTGTTACTATTTCCCTCTCTAGGTACTATGTCTCTCACTGGGTTGGTACTATATCCCTCTCTACTATATCCCTCTCTAGGTACTATGTCCTTCACTGGGTTGTTACTATTTCCCTCTCTAGGTACTATGTCCTTCACTGGGTTGTTACTATTTCCCTCTCTAGGTACTATGTCCTTCACTGGGTTGTTACTATATCGGTACTATGTCCCTCATTGGGTTGGTACTACATCCTTCTCTAGGTACTATATCCTTCTCTAGGCAATGTGTCCTATGCTAGGTTGATACTATATCCTTCCCTAGGAAATGTGTCCTATGCTAGGTTGATACTATATCCTTCTCTAGGTAATGTGTCCTTCTATATCCCTCTCTAGGTACTATGTCCTTCACTGGGTTGTTACTATTTCCCTCTCTAGGTACTATGTCCCTCATTGGGTTGGTACTATATCCTTCTCTAGGTACTATATCCTTCTCTAGGTACTTTGTCCCTCACTGGGTTCGTGCTATATCCTTCTCTAGGTACTATGTCCCTCACTGGGTTGGTACTATATCCTTCTCCAGATATTATGTCCCTCACTGGGTTGGTACTATATCCTTCTCCAGGAACTATGTCCCTCACTGGGTTGGTACTATATCCTTCTCCAGGAACTATGTCCCTCACTGGGTTGGTACTATATCCCTCTCTAGGTTCTATGTCCCTCAGTGGGTGGCTCACTGGGTTGGTACTATATCCTTCTCTAGGTAATGTGTCCTTTGCTAGGTTGGTACTATATCCTGTTGATACTATATCCTTCCCTAGGTAATGTGTCCTATGCTAGGTTGGTACTATATCCTTCTCTAGGTACTATATCCTTCTCTAGGTACTATGTCCCTCACTGGGTTGGTACTATATCCCTCTCTAGGTTCTATGTCCCTCAGTGGGTGGTACTATATCTTTCTCTAGGTACTATGTCCCTCACTGGGTTGGTACTATATCATTCTCCAGGTACTATGTCCCTCACTGGGTTGGTACTATATCCTTCTCCAGGAACTATGTCCCTCACTGGGTTGGTACTATATCCTTCTCCAGATATTATGTCCCTCACTGGGTTGGTACTATATCCTTCTCCGGGTACTATGTCCCTCACTGGGTTGGTACTATATCCCGCTCTAGGTACTATGTCCCTCACTGGGTTGATACTATATCCTTCTCTAGGTACTATATCCTCCTCTAGGTACTATGTCCCTCACTGGGTTGGTGCTATATCCCTCTCTAGGTTCTATGTCCCTCA
Organism: Mizuhopecten yessoensis; assembly: GCF_002113885.1. Lineage (NCBI taxonomy): Eukaryota > Metazoa > Mollusca > Bivalvia > Pectinida > Pectinidae > Mizuhopecten > Mizuhopecten yessoensis. The sequence continues at coordinate 126,703 of NW_018408745.1, read as the reverse complement.
GTGGGTGGCTCACTGGGTTGGTACTATATCCTTCTCTAGGTAATGTGTCCTATGTTAGGTTCGTACTATATCCCTCTCTAGGTACTATGTCCCTCACTGGGTTGGTACTATATCCAGGTACTATGTCCCTCATTGGGTTGTTACTATATCCCGCTCTAGGTACTATGTCCCTCCCTGGGTTGGTACTATAACCTTCTCAGGTACTATGTCTCTCACTGGGTTGGTTCTGTATCCTTCTCTAGGTGTTTTGTCCTTCACTGGGTTGGTACTATTTCCTTCTCTAGGTACTAAGTCCATCACTGGGTTGGTACTATTTCCTTCTCTAGGTACTATGTCCCTCACTGGGTTGGTACTATATCCCTCTCTATGTATTATGTCCATCACTGGGTTGGTACTATAACCTTCTCTAGGTACTATGTCTCTCACTGGGTTGGTACTATATCCTTCTCTAGGTACTATGTCCCTCACTGGGTTGTTACTATATCCCTCTCTAGGTACTATGTCCTTCACTGGGTTGTTACTATATCCCTCTCTAGGTACTATGTCTCTCACTGGGTTGGTACTATATCCCTCTTCAGGTACTATATCCCTCACTGGGTTGGTACTATATCCTTCTCCAGGTACTATGTCCCTCACTGGGTTGGTACTATATCCTTCTCTAGGTACTATGTCCCTCACTGGGGTGGTACTATATCCTTCTCTAGGTACTATGTCCCTCACTCTATATCCTTCTCTAGGTACTATATCCTTCTCTAGGTACTTTGTCCCTCACTGGGTTCGTGCTATATCCTTCTCTAGGTACTATGTCCCTCACTCTATATCCTTCTCTAGGTACTATATCCTTCTCTAGGTACTTTGTCCCTCACTGGGTTCGTGCTATATCCTTCTCTAGGTACTATGTCCCTCACTGGGTGGTACTATATCCTTCTCTAGGTACTATGTCCCTCACTGGGGTGGTACTATATCCTTCTCTAGGTACTATGTCCCTCACTGGGTGGTACTATATCCTTCTCTAGGTACTATGTCCCTCACTGGGTGGTACTATATCCTTCTCTAGGTACTATGTCCCTCACTGGGTGGTACTATATCCTTCTCTAGGTACTATGTCCCTTACTGGGTTGGTACTATATCTTTCTCTAGGTACTATGTCCCTCACTGGGTTCGTGGTATATCCTTCTCCAGGTACTATGTCCCTCACTGGGTTCGTGCTATATCCTTCTCCAGGTACTATGTCCCTCCCTGGGTTGGTACTATATCCTTCTCCAGGTACTATTTCCCTCACTGGGTTGGTACTATATCCTTCTCCAGGTACTATGTCCCTCCCTGGGTTGGTACTATATCCTTCTCCAGGTACTATGTCCCTAACTGGGTTGTTACTATATCCCTCTCTAGGTACTATGCCCTTCACTGGGTTGTTACTATATCCCTCTCTAGGTACTCTGTCCCTCACTGGGTTGGTACTATATCCTTCTCCAGGTACTATGTCCCTCCCTGGGTTGGTACTATATCCTTCTCCAGGTACTATGTCCCTCTCTGGGTTCGTGCTATATCCTTCTCTAGGTAATGTGTCATATGCTAGGTTGGTACTATATCCTTCTCTAGGTACTATGTCTCTCATTGGGTTGTTACTATATCCTTCCCTAGGTAATGTGTCCTATGTTAGGTTGTTACTATATCCCTCTCTAGGTACTATGTCCCTCATTGGGTTGGTACTATATCCTTCTCTAGGTACTATGTCTCTCACACTGGGTTCGTGCTATATCCTTCTCTAGGTACTATGTCCCTCACTGGGGTGGTACTATATCCTTCTCTAGGTACTATGTCCCTTACTGGGTTGGTACTATATCTTTCTCTAGGTACTATGTCCCTCACTGGGTTCGTGGTATATCCTTCTCTAGGTACTATGTCCCTCACTGGGTTCGTGCTATATCCTTCTCTAGGTACTTTGTCCCTCACTGGGTTCGTGCTATATCCTTCTCTAGGTACTATGTCCCTCACTGGGGTGGTACTATATCCTTCTCTAGGTACTATGTCCCTCTCTGGGTTCGTGCTATATCCTTCTCTAGGTAATGTGTCCTATGCTAGGTTGGTACTATATCCTTCTCTAGGTACTATGTCCTTCCCTGGGTTGGTACTATATCCCTCTCTAGGTACTATGCCCCTCACTGGGTTGGTACTATATCCCTCTCTAGGTACTATGTCTCTCACTGGGGTGGAACTATATCCCTCTTCAGGTACTATATCCCTCACTGGGTTGGTACTATATCCTTCTCCAGGTACTATGTCCCTCACTGGGTTCGTGCTATATCCATCTCTAGGTAATGTGCCCTTTGCTAGGTTGGTATAATGTCCTTCACCCTTCCCTCACTAGGTAGGCTACCTTTTCCTGGCTAGATACGTTCGTCCCCAAAATATTAATGATGAAAAAAATGAAAAAATATAATTTGATTTTTAAAAATCATTAAATGAATATATTTTAAATTAAAGGTGTTGTCGTGGCCAGTTAAGCTGACCACCAGGTTCTGCAGAATTACCAACATGCAAATTTTTGCTCGCTTTGTATTGGTCAGTTTTGTTCCGGCGAATTTTATGTAGTACAACTAACAATCATGTGATCAATAAAATATCCTAAAATTGATTTTTGTGTTCATGTTATATTTTTGTAACCGTCGTTTTAAACATGTCACAGATTCGTTAAAACGTATGGAATGTCATACATTGAAGTGAGACTGAACTTATATTACCGACACCTCGGCCCGTATTCACGAAACCGTTCTCATGCTCAAGCATGGATTCTGTGCTCAAACAAACTCTGTTACTCACTTAAATAATGTGACATGCTCGAACAATAAAATGTTAACATTGTAATACTTTAAGACAACAATATTATTTTACATTTATCACTGGAACAAGATATTGGGCTTGATCCCAGAATCTGGGTTTGAGCATGAGAACGTTTCCGTGAATGCGGCCCCTTGATTTACGGGCATCCTCAAAATTCTTTATCTGTCATGGTATATTTAGAAAAAAAATCTATCTGTCTTTTTCTCCGTATTTTACTGATACACTAGCTGTCATTTCTAACTATGTCATGAAGTCCTCACTGAGGTATATATATTCACAAATGTATATTATATAAAAAGAAAAATGATCATCAACACGTCCTTAGCATTTTCATATCATCAAAGAGATTCGTCAGGCTGTTTATTTAAAGGAGATATTTAATCATACATAATCGTACTCATAACAAAACAAAAATCTAAATTGATGGTACTCTTTGCCTTGGGCCCATTTAAGCAATGAATGTTTTAGCAAATGTTGTCATGGTCCTATAACACACACTGCTATTAATGACAAACTTAATAAAGCCCCTGTTTTAGCAGGGTTAAATTTAACTTACCACCTATCAGCCCACAATTGTATATTTTCCGAGATCCCTATTTGTTCGATTACTTGAGGAGACTTATCAGAACATAAAAGAGAAGTATCATCTGCAAAGAGTTTCGAAAGGCTTTCTAGATTGTCAGTTATATCGTTCATATCTAGTATAAACAGCAACGGACCAAGAACCGAACCCTGAGGCACACCTGCATTTGTGGTCTTTACAGTTGATTTCCAATTTCCAATGAATACTTGTTGAGATCTATTTGTTACATAGTTCATAACTCGCCGTTAACTCACCGTTGTCGACGTCATACCATTAGTCTACGACTACTATTGACCCAACCACTAGCGTAAAAAGTTTACCAATTCAACAATTTTCCTGAAATTCCATAACTTGACAGTTTCACTTTCAGCCCCCTGTGCCACACCCAGTCAAATGCTTTAGAAATGTCGCAGAAAACTAGACATGTGGCTTGCCTATTTTCAAATATACACATGTCGCTTGATGGTCTGAAATTTCGCGGTCTATGTCAATAGTGTCCGATATCGTAAAAGTACACGTGTCCGATAGAAGAATGGGGTCAAGGATCGAGCAGCACGTGCGTCCAATTCTAGTCGGTCTGTCAATTACATTCGAGAGGCGGAAAGAGTTTATAATATCTAAAAGTGCGTGGTTATTAACTACTACCAGAAGGTCTACATTTACATCACCAACTATTACAATATACAGTGTCTCATTCAAAGCTGTTTCGACAGAGTGTCGAATCGAAAAAGGTTCCAGAAATTGTGCGTACAGTTTGGAGGTCTATAGACTGTGCATAATATATATGTTTTTTTGGAAACTGGATCTCTACCCATACAACCACCTATCTGGAATTCTAAGTCCGTTCTACGACATGTGCACAGGAGGCTAGAAGTAAAACCATTTATCAAATAGCAATATTCCTAGATGAAGGATGCTACACCATCCGCTTCATTTGGAAACCGTCGACACCCTCCGTAAAATGGTCCCATTTGGCACGCACAATGCACAGGGGCTCGGTTTCGGGATACTTTCGGTTAATAATAAATCTATACACATCAGTAAATAACAGCCCCACATTCTAAAACCTTCTAAAAATTGAGGGTACCCGATACCCTCAATTTTTAGAAGGTTTTAGAATGTGTATAAACACCGGATAACAAGTGTTGCTGTTATTTACTGGTGTGTATAGGTTTATAATTAACCGAAAGTATCCCGAAACAGGGCCCCTGTGGCACAATGAGCTTGGTACGAAACATTTTGCTGGAGTGCTTTCGTTACCGGCGACCAGGTCAAAGGGGGATAACTGCATAGTAGAATAATATTTCAGGAAACACAGTATATGTACTCTATTTTCGTTTTGTCTTCAATTTTTGACGGAAACACATACCTGGGCCCGTATTTATGAAACCATTATCATGCTCACAGGGGCGGATACAGGAGTTTATTAAGGAAAATAGCCTTTAATTTGCCACACAATTTCGCGCTTAGGAATTGGCATTAAGGCTGTCATTATATTCTAGGGATTAATATATATGGTATATCGCTTAGTATATGGGAGACAATGGCAAGTTCGGCCCCGGGGTAAGTCCGGCCGGGACAAGTTCAGCCCATGCAACATTATATAAATGGTCGTGAAGTTGACAGGGAAAACCTGACGTCGCATGCTATTATGCTGATTCCAACGTGGACCGAACTTACTTGCCCAAACCTTCCCTAACTAGAACATGTTTTTTTAGTATCCACTTTTTCCGAATGAAAACTAAGCTAATTTAAGATATAAAGTTGGCACTCATGTTTGATTAACTGTTGCATCAATTTGATTGGAGCTCCAAGTAGACGATGTGATCTACATTCCAATTCAAATAAGCATGTCCCTGTTATATTTGCTTGCTTAAAAAAAGCAATTTCAAATAGCAGTTTTCGGCTACAACCATATGTTTCATATTTTACTCCACATACAATGATCATCACTATGTTTTTATTGATTTTAAGCCCACCATCTTCAGGTGGTGGGCTATTCAAATCACCCTGCGTCAGTGGTCCGTCCGTCCGTCATTCCGTCTTTTTAGCGCTATTTCGTGATACATAAACAATGTATACGTATTAAACGTGTCGCAAATTTCAAGACCGGCTGGCCCCTTTGTCAAGTGTTGACTGAGCGAGTTATTTGTGTAACTTTACCTTATACCAATACACCACTATAACGTGTCGGTGCAGCGTAACATTACATGTGTATACTGTACAACACCTAAACCATATACTGTACACCAATATACAAGTACAGCATATAGCATCATGTAATATACAGAACATTATCATACATCAACAACCTTGTAACTTACAACCACGTTATATTCCATTTAGGCCTATTCCGTGCATGCACATTTACAAATATATGTACTAAACACCACTCTATTATATATTTTACCACGGGTCTCTACAAAATACCAAATATTTTTTGCATAAGTACATGTACAATATCGTAATGTGAGAATCTTACTTGAAAAAAAGTTTGATAATCTCTTTTTATTTTGCATTGAAAGAGTGGTCCGACCTAATAGTGTATGCCGGTCTTGTAGAATAATTTTGCATTGACAGAGTGGTCCGACTTGATAGTGTATGCAGGTATTGTAGAGTAATTTTGTTGTTATAATCTAGGGATAGAATCTCTTTGACAGAAATGCTCGTTTCCGCGCACAGATACGAATTTACTATGAATTGTTTTACCTGACTTGGCCCAAAGTTGTGTCGTTTTACTTCATTGCTACATTGTCTTGTAGGTAACGAGTGATATAATAGAAATAGCTGATGAGTAATAATCTCTTAAGCATACATTATAAGAAAGGAAGTGATATTTAAACGGGGAAAAAAATACCAGCGTAATGTAATGTAAGATTTGTTCTGAATCTTTTTCTAGCCCACCTTCTCCCTACGAGACATTTTTTATAAGGAAATTGTGGAAATCGAAAACTTTGGTCTAAACTCATCTCTTTTCTTTTCTCCTCTTTTTCTGCTCTTATTTTTAATCATGTATTTTCATTTTCCTTAATAATCTTATGCATAAAACATATATAAAAACGATAAACAGTTACAACATGCGTAATTTACAATATAAAATCCACGGCATATTTACAATGTTTTCCAGTGTGGTATTAAAGGGACATCACGTGAAAAGGCGTCTTTTTTAATGAATGTATGTATTGTATGCACTTCCACTTATGTTGCCTCGCTATCCCCATATTCATAGTCCGTTCCAAATGTCCAGTTTGACCACTTGAATTGTTCGGGAAAGCCCTGCTAAATATAACGCCGATAACGTCACATGACTAGGCAGTAAACACAAGTGGTGCGAGCGAGATGAAACGGTTTCAAAAGGGGCCCCCAGAGAGGGGCCGTCAGGCAACTGCAACTTCTTACCGCACTATTATTATTATTTCCTTTATTTCCTCCAGAAATGAAGAGTTACAGAAATAACGAACAAAACACTATTGAAAAGAGAAGAAAATGCATTCACAATCATGGTCACACCCTGACATAGTGACTCACACATGCACATGGACAGACACACACATAAGAGAATAATAATAGTACACGCATCATACCATAAAGTACTATAAACACAACACAATGATATAATAGGTACTATTACAGTCATTATACGGTGATAATTATGATGATAGACAGTATAACACTAATCATATATTACATCACACATTGATATAATAGACATATTTACACTCTTCAAACTACATTGTCATATAATAGTATAGACAGTAATTCACTTCTCGTACTAAGCAATCATACGACATTGTAATAAACAGTATTACAAGCATCACACTATAAATTATACAGCATTATTATAGACAGTATTACTGTTACATAAGTCTTACAATACAATCATACATTGAGTAGAACCCGTTGCACGAAGTCATACAACATAGTCATACAGTGGTGTGAAATACACAACATACAATATAATAATTAACTTGAAGAAACAGCGCAACCATACAATGATTTCAGTTGTAGTAATACATCTCACAAGATTAATTCATACAATACAAACAATATTATGAATGGTAGTAAGTTGCACTAATCAACAGGAAAGACGTAGGAAATGCTTGCCTACTAATATGAATACAAAAATATATGTATTTCATGTATTCATCTTGCTGAAGCGTGAGGTACACACAAGTAAATTAGTGATCATATTACTCAGTATACAACATTCAAATATCTAAGGATAAATTACATAATGCCACTGTATTGAAGAATTTTAGTAATAATAACAATGGATTTTATTCTAAAGTCCTCCAGTTCATATGGAGATAAGTCATAATTGAAAATACCACCAAGAAGAACATGAAGTAGATGGTAATTAGACATTACATTAAGATTAAACACAAAATCTATATCTTTTACAGTACTGAGTACACACCAGAGCTGGTCACGTAATAGCTCTGTGTGTGAGCATTCGAGTACACTATGCATAATAGTATCTTTGTACATAGATCCACAGTAATGACACAAATATATATTTTCATTATCGCGCATTTCAACACAAAGTTTAACAATTTTCTTAAAACATGGACTGTATTGTGGAAAGCGTAAAGCAAGTTTCCATATAGCATACGGTTGTATCTTATTATGTAAAAGAGTGAAGCGAGAGAAGTCCCTATCAGCGTTCATTCTTTCACATAAGTTAAACTGTTCATAGTTTTTTACATGGTCATTGACTAAACGCTTCCATTGACATTTGTTTGGAAATACACCACTCTTCAAAAATTCATCAATAAAATGATACAAATTGTATTTTTGTAAAACATTAACAATGTCGGGAACAAAACCTCTACTAAATTGAGACAGGTTGAATTCGAATAGACGCTTGATAAGAATTTCGCGTGTTAAACAGCCAACTTCCATGGAACATATTCTACCAAAAAATAACATTTTCTTTACGCTGATGTATACTTCTACAGAAAACCAACCAATCAAGGACGTGCACATATCTGTTCTTGTTCTTACATTAAAACCTTGGATTGATTTGACAATGAAGTTTTGTGCTTTTTCTAACATGTAAATTTCATTTTGCTTTAATTGCCACAATTCACACCCATACAGTGCTGAGGGATATACTTTACACTTTACAATTTTTGCAGTGGTTAAAGGATTCAGAGCACATGGATGTGCTCCAGAACGAATTAAGGACATAACACCACTCTTTAATTTGGAACAAGCACGTTCTGTACGTTCGACATTGTTATTTCTACTATTCAATAAAACTCCGACATGAGTAATACTTTCTACAATTGGTAGTTTCTTTCCATATACAGTTATATCACAATTAATATTGGGTTTCTTTTTAGAAGTAAAAACAACAGTTTTAGATTTAGTAGAGGAAAATGTAAATCTCCACTTTCTACTGTATTTCTCGCAAATAGATAGTAGATACTGTAAACTATTAACGTTATTGCTGATAATACATATGTCATCAGCTTGTGTAGGTATATTTATTCGCGAGGAAAGAACTATTGCCCCTTTCCCGCTAAATTCCACTTCATTTAGCAAATCATTAATAAAGACTAAATACAGTTTTGCGGATAAAGACCCACCTTGTAAGATTCCCCGTTTCATGATTACATTGTCCGACTTGAGACCATTAAAAACAACATTACTGGTAAATCGAGAATACATTAGTTTCATGATATTCCATACTTTCCCTTTAATACCCATATTGTAAAGCTTATAGAATAGGCCATCTTGCCATACAGTATCGAAGGCTTTATTGCTATCAAGAAAAGCGACAAGCACATCAGATCCATTATCTAGGTTATAGTTTACACTTTCCTGTAGATTAAAAGAGGTACATAAACTACACAGTTTTTTGCGATATGCTGATTGATGCCTGTTCGGAAATGTGTATGATTCTAGGACTGGACTTAAACGGTCGGACAAGAGTGTCTCAAAAATCTTGAAAAACACAGGAATTAATGTTATACCCCTATAGTTGTTCGGGTCATCTTTTGGTTTCCGATTACCTTTATACAGAGTGATTATTGTACCAAGTTTCCATGATTTGGGAATATATTCATACTTAGCAATGAGATTGAACAAAAATGTAATATGTTTGATCATTAGACTGTTACAGTATTTAATATGCTCATACACAAGACCGTCCGGACCACCAGACTTTTTTGTCTTGAGACCTTTACATATTTCAGAAACCTCTTTAAAAGTAAATTCTTTTTCTAGAAAAACATCTTTATCAGTTTTCGCTTTTTCTGTCATGTTCGGTAAATAATCTTGAACATGATTAAAAAAGTCTACATCGAACAGTTCATTAGGTTTGTTCTCGAACAATTTACAAAAATGGGTACCCCATGCCTTTACTATTCCTTCTGGGTCACGTAGGACCCGACAGTCATACTTCAGGTCTGTTTGTTTCAACTTGGGTTTATGTGATTTACTTTTATATAGTTGCCAGAACAATACTTGGTCAACTTCACCTGATTGATCAATTTCTTCAAATTGAAGTCTCATATACTCGTTAAAAGCATTTCTAAGCTTCTTTCTAAAAACATTCTTACATGACTTATAGTCTAAAAAATAAACATCATTACCTCTACATTGGCCGTTGTCTTTCCACAATTTCCTTTTACTAACCATCAGATGGTGAACATTTGTCAACTCATCATTCCAATATGGTTTTAGATGTCTCTGAAATTTACATTTCTGAATGCAGCGTTTTGATGCATTTAGCAAAACAGATTTTAGAGCCTCATAATATGTATCAATTTCTAGGGTCGACGTGATATTTTGAGGAAAAGCTACTGAACTGAGGTAAATATCAACAATGTATTTGTAGCTTTGTATTTGACCACTATTTACAGCTTTACGCCAGTTATACCTCACAAATTCATCATTACATTGTTTGGATTGGATCTTAGGAGTCCCCACAGAACACAAAACAGGAAGGTGTTCTGAAGTATTAACTTCACATTCATCCAGGACTTCAGACCATTCTACTAAATCTACTATCCTACTTTCGACAAGGATATGGTCAATCATTGTACAGTTCCCAGTGACAGGGCAAAATGTATATTTAGGACCTTTACATTCAGTCTGTACGTTTACCGAGAGTAAATTATTTCTCTTTAAAAACATCTTGAACAAAGCTGATCTTTCATTATGTAAGAAATGATAACGTGGACCACTAATTTTTACATTTAAATCACCTATGATGATAACCTTCCCTTTCTCCGAGTACACGGCCACAAGAGATTCTAATATGTCTAGGGTTTCCTTAAAAACATCGAAGTGCCTTGATGATGCTGGCATGTATGCAGAAAAGACAAAAATATAGTTACTATCAGACTCTTGAATTTCAGCACCTACAATCCGAGGACTATCAGTAACAATCTCTTGAACATTTAGACAAGATTTGTAAAGAATACAAACACCCCCTCTAATGTTGCATTTATAGCGGAATGGGTCTATCTCATGGACAGGTTTTACTATACTTGAGTAGCCGCAATGAGAAAAAGTATCAAAAAAGGACAGGTTATATTCTCTTACCCAATGTTCAGACAGACCACATATATCAATATTATGTTCTTCAAGGCATTTTAGAAGGTATGGCGTGCCGGCCATTACACCTTCAATGTTCCAACACATTATATTAAGTTTGTCACGCACTTTGTTCATGTTCGTTGATGAAGACGTTCTTTGGAAGCCACTGACGAACAGAAACGCCTTCTGGCCAGAAGGAAGGATCCTGTAGGGTATTATATTCGTCATCAACTACGTTAACCTGTGCCGATGCAATTCGTTTCCAGCGTCTCTCAAAGTAACGTAAAAACGTGACAGTAACATTTCTCTCCTCAAAGTACTTGCGCATACCATTTTCTGATGAGAGTTTCTTATTAATACCGTAAACGTAGTATCTACGTGTTCTCATGTGTTTCCCTACGGTGGTGAATCCAACGAAATCTTGTTTTCGATGCATTGAAGACGACAACGACGGAGCGGAAGACACGCACACTGACGACGGAAAATGTACAGGTATAGATGACGTTCCGTCAGATGTAGGCGTTGTGTCGTTAACTTTTGTCTTTTTGTCTTTGACAATTGACGAGTAACTTT
>NW_018408745.1:39287-113824 GCF_002113885.1 Mizuhopecten yessoensis | reverse complement strand
AAAGAAGGAAAATTCAAGATCAGTCTTCAAAAGATAACCGACTGGTTGCAGAATCAAGACCCCTACAGTGTCCGAAGACAGGTTCGACAAAAGACACCGTCAGTCGAAACACCTTTAGTGGGTGCGGACTACATGTGGGACGCAGATTTGGCCGACGTATCTGACATTAAAGAACACAACGACGGCACGTGGTTCTTGCTCGTAGTCATAGATTATTTTTCGCGGTAAGCTTGTGTTCTACCCCTGAAAAACAAGAAAGCCAGTACGGTGTTAGAAGCTTTTAAAACTATTTTCGGCAAACGAAAACCAAACATCATAAGAACGGATCACGGAAATGAGTTTGCGAATAAGTTATTTCAACAGTATTGTAAAGCTGTAGGTTTTACGCACGTCTTAAGTCGCAGCACTCATAAAGCTGCATTTGCCGAATCGTTTATAGGGAAGTTTAAAAATATTTTGTACAGATACTTTCATTCCAATCAGACGTTTACCGACGTGTTGCCCGATATCGTTCGTAGTTATAACGGCAGGGTTCATCCGGCACTGTACGGACTATCGCCTAAAGATGTAACGAAAGACAATCCTTACGAGGTCCTACGTAGAAAAGGCCAGCACGGAAACGGGAAGAAAGGGCAACGCACGAAGAGGAAATATAATTTTAAAAAGGGCGATCAAGCGAGATTGAGTTATAAAAGACGTCAGTTTCGAAGAGGATGGCAGCAGAAATGGACGGAAGAAATATGTGAAGTGTCTCACAGAGACAGAGACACCAAGTGGTTAATCGAACAGATATTGAAAAAGAAGAAGGTAAAAGGTGAAACGCAAGTCCTCGTGAGATGGTTGGGATGGCCTAAGAAATTCGATTCTTGGATTGCCGAGAGAACATGAAATAGTATATATTGAAGTCGTTAGTTTGAAGCGAAAAAACAAAAAATCATTCCGTCGTCATGCCTCACGCGTGTCCGACATGTTTCAAACCGTATGCATTGCAAAATTCTCTGTGGAAACACGTGGCGAGAAAACACTCGTTTCTACCTGATCCTAGACTCGAGGTACGGCGTTTGCCCGCTAATTTTAGCGGAAATACCTCAGTCGTTTCGTACCACTATAATCTACCGTACGAATTGACGTCTACGCCACTGCATTTCTTCCCGTCCGCATGCGAGGCCCATTTCTTTCCCTGGAAACATCCGTTCACGTGCATCATCGCGGGTCCTACCGGAAGTGGAAAAACAGAGTTCGTGAAACGCTTCCTGGCAAACGTCGTTCGCATGGTGACTCCTAAACCGGACAACGTCGTCTGGTGTTACGGAGAATACCAGACGTCGTACGGGTTCGTAGACGGCGTCAAGTTCGAACAAGGTCTACCGGACTTGTAGAGTTTCGATCCGACTCTCAAACACCTAGTCATCATAGACGATCTGATGATGGAAGCCGACGATTCCGTAGCTTCGCTGTTTACCAACAAAAGTCATCACGGTAACATAAGCGTCATGTACGTGGTACAGAATCTATTTCACCAGACGAAGTATCACAGAAACATCAGTCTCAACGCCTATTACATAGTGCTGATGAAAACCCCCAGAGATTCGTCGCAGATAAGACGTCTGTCTCAGCAAATGTTTCCGAGAGGAGGTACGCTATTACACGAATCATATTCAGCAGCAACGTCTAACCCGCACGGTTATTTACTCGACTTGAAACAAGACACGCCAGAAGAAGTTCGATTACGTTCGTTTGTTTTCCCGGGAGAATATCGAAAGGTGTATTCCGTTTAAACGTTTGAATAAGAACCGAAAAAGGTATACATATATTGGTTTCGGTCAGTTCCCAGAAATCATCGGAATATTTTTCATGTTAGGATGACGTATTCTACGTCAAACATAGAAAAACACGGTAGAGAATTGGAGTTTTCATGCCGCGCTAAACCTAGCGTCAGAAAACCGGTCGTAGAAAAAGCGGTCAGAAATTTAGTTAATTGTATCTGTGAATGCTCATAAAACATCCTGCAAGGAAACGTACACTGTACGGGGAAACAACGTTCGGCTCTTAAACGACATAAATCGGAACTCAGAAATATCCTGGCTATAAATAAAAAGAAGAAAATCATTCAAAAGGATGGAATTCTCACGGCTCTTTTAGTCCCGTTGGCGGCTACGGTCTTACCGGGACTCAATACTAAGGTGGCTTCGATATTTCAATGAGAATCCGTCACGTGGTCATGTCTGAACGCGACGTGCGCTCTAGACCCAAACCGCCCGTCTCGACGTCCGTGATGTCGCTGAACGCCCTGTACGGAGAAATGAATAGTACGTTAGATAGGCTCGACATGGCGGACAGTCAGAAAGCGACGTTACACGGGATAGGGACAATACTACGAAGGCACCGACGCCTACCGCGGCCCCCGAGCCTCAGGTAGAATCCGCAAACGATGTCGACCACATAGAAAATGACATTTTAGAAAGCATTCCGCGCGAAACTCATTCTAAAACTTAATTGTTGTTGGGAAGATTGAAAGACGTCATTCAATGGAACGACCGCGGCGAATTCGGATACAAAGGAAGCTCCGTGATTCCAGGATCGAATCTGGTCGGTAATGCCGCACGTCCGACCTCACTCAAACACGTGGCTCTCAAGGGTCTCGACGAATTTATGGGTGCACTCAAACGCTCGAATGCACCCCAAAGTTGGATAAGCAATAAGACATACACCTCAAGAATGCAAGGCTGTCGTCCGCCACGCAGACTAGGAGACCCGCTAGAACTCCCGAGTTACGTAACAAACCCGATACGTGGAGCGAAGACGAAGACGACAGTGGTTTTATCTCCTCGTTCCACACTCCGTCTACAGTGCGAAAACAACGAAATTGGTCACCTTATTAGTCAAGCGAGTCACCAAAACATCTATAAATGGGATCTCGCTTTCGTGGTTCCTTACAAGAAATGTTGGAATCAGGCAGCGACGCTAGGTGGTCCGTGTTTGGCAAGAGAATACCAAAAGGAGAGATATTGTTTTTGGTTCAAGTCTTCGTAGTGTTCACGGTAGTCGTAAGTTGTATAATCAACTTATCGTTTTCAAACGGACACACGGAGTTGTGGATCATTCTACTGAGCAGCAGTCTAGGTTACGTACTTCCAAATCCGTCCGTCAAACGCAGTCATAGAGATGTTTTATCTGACGTTACCAAGTAACAGTAGCATGGATTACTATCCGGTAAATACTTTAACCACTTATACGACGCGGTTGTCACAACCCTTAGATCTGAAAGGAAATTGGGAGGTGGGATTAGCCGAGATACACTATCCACATCTGTGGTATAACTTGAAAAGCGGCGAAGCTCAGCTGAAGTTATCACTGGCGGAGGGTAACGACGCAAGTCCCGGATTGACGATAGACATACCGGAAGGATATTATTCATCGACGAAAAGAGTGCTGAAGTACGTGGATAAAGCTAAGAGAATGATGTTTCACGGCGATCGGTTTAGCTTTCACGTCCACGAACACGATCACAAAGTGAGGCTTCACATTACCAAAAGCATGCACGTATACCTCACTCGGGCTTTAAGCGAAATGCTCGGTTTTAGAAAACAAGAATTCGTTGACGGAATGCACACGACGGAATTCAAGGGCGACGTTCGAAGAGGATTTTATTCTCTGTACGTTTACTGTCCTCTCGTCGAAGCGAGAATGGTCGGAGATACGAGAGCTCCGCTACTACGCATCGTTCCGATAGAAGGCAAACCTGGCGACACGGTGTGCAAAGTATTTGATCCCGTACACTACGTACCTTTACAACAACGTCAATTTCAAGAAGTGGAACTCACGCTGAGAGACGACACGGGCGCACCCGTACTGTTCGAGACCGGCAAAGTAGTGATGATGCTACATTTCAAGAGAAAACCCTTAGACTATCCCTAAAAATGTAGAGAGGTCACGGTCTTGGTTCGATATTCAGCGGTTTATTTAAGGCTGCAGCCCCGTTGTTAAAAAGAGGTGCGAAGGCATTAGAAACACAGGCTTTGAAAACGGGTATGGAAATAGCAGGCGACGTCATAGACGGCAAGAATATAAAAACTGCAGCGTTGTCTAGGGCTCGCAATGCCGGAAGTGAATTGAGAAACCGCGCGTTAGACAACGTTAGAGAAGGTCCGCCGGGACGACGTCGAAAATCAAAACGTAACAAAAAGAGAAGAGTCGACTATTTAGATGATTAGGGGCAGAAAAGTGTATAAATAGAAACTATATGTAGCGATTTTCCGTTCGTCCGCGATTAAACTTATCAAGATTTAAGTCATGTCGTTAGTTCATCCGAATTCGTGCGAGTGCGCGAAATCCGAATTGGATCTGTTTGACGTACCTCCCACCCAGACGAGTGTCGAAGACGGCTTCTGGCAACAGATCGGTACGGTGACGTCAGTCAACGACGGAGGTCCGTACACGTTTAAGATATCTGGATCCGGAGAAGATTACCTAGACCTGGGGAACACAAACCTATTCGTGAAAGTAAAGTTGGTAAAGAAAGCCGACGGTACCGCCCTAGTAGCTGATTCGAACTTAGCTCCGACGAATTTATTCTTACATTCGCTGTTCAATAACGTGAGCGTCAGTCTAAACGAAAGGCTGGTGTCTCCGCCCGGAGTTACGGGCCCGCAGCTAAAGACTCTCAACTGACAGGCGCCACGAGGAAAGCGATGACAGCAAGAAGTCGCACCGTCGATTTGATGGGGAAAATCCATGCGGACGTGTTTGCACAGGAACGGTACTTAGTCAACAACGTCGACGTGGAAATAATCATGTCACGCAGTAAGGACGTGTTCTGTCTCAATGCAGCGGGCGACACGTTTAAAGCGGTTGTGCAAGATATCTGTCTGTACGCAAGGAAAGTGCGTTTGAATTCGACCGTTCGCCTTCTTCACGCAAGAGCTATGAAAAAAACTCCCGCCAAGTATTCTATACGGAGAATAGAAATGAAAGTGACGTCCGTGCCTCGAGGTAACATGGACTTTACCAAGGACAACCTGTTAATAGGACAGATGCCCAAGAGGATCGTCCTGGGTATGGTCGACACGGACGCGTTTAACGGTACCGCCACCAAAATTCCTTTCCATTTTAAACACCACAAGGTCGATTACGTGTGTCTGAATGTGGACAGGAAACAAATTCCCGACAAGCCATTACAGCCGGACTTCACGAACGGTCAGTACGTACGCAGCTACATGAATCTCTATACGAGCACGGGTAAAATTTACCACGACGAGGGAAACAACGTGTCTCGAGAGGAATTCGGGAAAGGATACACCCTGTTGGGATTCGACCTCACGCCCGACCTGTCGGAGATGGGCACATTTCATCTAATAAAAAGCGGAAACATGAGTCTACACCTTCATCTCAACGAGATTTTAACAGCGACGGTCAACGTCATAGTGTATGCAGATTTTGACAACATCATAGAAATCGACCGTAACAGACAGATTGTATTCGATTACAGCGCATGATGAATACCATTCAAAAAAAACACCTGTCCTCATTTCAAAGGCGTGTACGCCAGAAACAGATTGCCGAGACGATTAAACGTGCCTTGCTCACTCGTGTGTAACACAGATCCCGATACATTTGAGGGTAAACACTGGATTGAAGTGCACATAGTCGGTAAAGGCCACGGAGAATATTACGATCCCTTCGGATTTCCGCCGACTAACAAAGTATTCAATAATTTCATGAACAGCCAGTGTCGAAGCTTGACGTACAACGACGCTAGAGTACAACACTTCCATTCGATAGGATGCGGACAACATTGCATTTTCTACATAGTTCAGAGATGTAAAGGAAAAACGATGTAATACATAACGTCCTTATTAAAAAAAGACTTTTATGCCAATACGTATTTCGTAGACGACTACATTAGATCGCTCGTTTCGTGATGTCTTCGTTTGCCAACAAATCCATGAGATGTCGGGAGGGTTGCTTATAAAAATGATAATCAATCAATGTATAAAATAAAAAGAAGAAAAAAACAAACAATTGAAAAAAGTGAAAGCAGGCAACAATTAGTCAGTTGGTCGCTGATGATACCCCCGACTATGATCGGATAATACGGATAAAAAAAAACCAAAAAAACCGGGGGACCCGTAGCCATGATCTTGATTGATTTGTTGATTACCTTAGCTCGATTAGCAAGATACTGTAATACTGGACACTTATGACGAATGAGGACGTATAGTGGACAAAAAATGTACAAAGTTGGACAAAGGTGGACAAATAGTGGATAAATATGGACAGATATTGATAAATATGGACAAATAGTGGACAAATCGTGGACAAATATGGACAGATATGGACAAATAGTGGACAAATATGGTCAATTGTGGACAAATATGGACAAACAGTGGACATATATGGACAAATAGTGGACAAATATGGACAGATAGTGGACATCTAGTGGACAAATTTTTGACAAATAGTGGACAAATATGGACAGATAGTGGACAACTAGTGGACAAAGATTGGATATCTAGTGGACATGCGTGATTGACTGTAAACGTGTACCAAAAAGGGGGATTGATTTACCGAAACGTGCACCCGTAAAAGTGTATCTCGTAGCATATGAAATTCTAGACCTAAATTGTTAGTAATTCTATAAACAATCAGAATTCAACCAATCAGATTTAAGGAAGTAAAAGTGTCAGCCAATCAGAATTCAATCAATCAGATTTAAGGAAGTAAAAGTGTCAGCCAATCAGAATTCAGCCAAATGATAGACAATAGCGCGAGTACTAAAACTGACGCACCTCTACAGGATCCAAAGACCTTACAAAACCAAAGTTACCTACTAAACGAAGGGGACTGCCAACACTGTGCGAGTTCGTACAAGTCTACAGGTTGGGGAAAGACTGTTTTTGTAAAGTTTTCCTTATTCCTCACACTGCTACTCTGATAAAGGAACTTACTTCTATGAATCTCTCACCTGCGGCTATATTACGCATACAATCACTGGACAGCAACATACGCACGGCCATACAAAGTTTCACCGAGGGAAAGGATGTAAACTTGTTTCATTACATTGGAGATAACATTTACGTTTCGGTACATAACCCCTACACGTGTGTAGACATCAGGAAGTTTCACGGCAGTAGATACAGTGACAATGTTGTACCGAGCAAACACGGTGTATGCACAACTTTCTGGGAATACTATCAGTTGGCCGACCTTTTGAAGAAGTTTTAACATTAAACTAACATGTTGACCTACTTGATTAAATGTTACAGGAATTGGCGTTTTCGCAAGACAGTGCGTGCAAACCCACATTGGAACACTATGTTATTAACTGTTCCGCGACGGAAGAGTCACGTATTATAGAATTAAAGTACTGTTATTATTTAGCAAAGACTTGAGTAACAAATTGAACGACCCAATGTACATCAACAAATTTCATAAATTATTTCCTACGTTTGAATTGACTGATTGCTAACATTAATTTCAAAATAAAACACTTACAGTTAGTAAATACCAAAAGCTTTTGTTACTGGTTATCTATAAAGGTGTTTATACACTACGCTGAGCAACGACACATCCCGTATCAGCTAAAGATGTAGACATTGCTCAGTGATACGTGAAAATCGGGTTTCCATTGGACAAATAGTGGACAAGTTTTCCGATAATAGTTTGAAGGATTCTATACAAAAAATAAAATATAAAAAGGGCCTAACGTTCTAACCACTGCGCTGTGTGGGATTGAGTTAAGAGCGGTAACAAAAAGCATTTGTTGCCCCGATATCGATCGACGATAGTGACGTCATCTAAAGCTTCCCGTACGATTCTGGTTTCAGACTACACACTCTTCAAGCTTATGCAGGCTATCCGACTTCCTCCGCCAACACCTATTAATACAACGGCAAGCAGACACGTACAGGAAGGAACGACAAAACATATCAAACGACAAGGAGCGCATTAGGAAACAATATCGTCAAATAATGCATAGACAACGACGTGCAAGCGGCCAGTATTATTACAAACTACCCTGAAAGTATATCGTCCAAATAGAATCACTTACCTCATTATTTTATTATACCATTAGCTAATGTATTATTGTGAATTGTCTACGTGTTGACTATTATTTTTAGTTCAAACAAGGACGCAACACCACCTGCTACAGCACCGACACACTCACTTCCTACACGAAAAAATAGTTCATCTCAGTTTAATACCACACTCAGAAACATTGTAAATATGCCGTGGATTTTATATTGTAAATAACGCATGTTGTAACTGTTTATTGTTTTTTATATATGTTTTATGCATAAGATTATTAAGGAAAATGAAAATACATGATTAAAAGAAAGAGCAGAAAAAGAGGNCCCCACACACACACACACACACACACACACAGGATCGTCCTTTCATCAGGTAAAATTTGGATATAGTGGGGTTTAAAAAGATTTGTTCTGAATCTTTTTCTAGCCCACCTTCCTCCCTCCTAGACATTTTCTTATAAGGAAATTGTGGAAATCGAAACTTTGGTCTAAACTCATTGGCATATTTATTGCTTTGCATCAAATACAATTCTGTATAGTTAACAAATGGATAGGATGCACGCATATGTATTTTAAGAAATCACAAACTTAACTGCTCTGTTTGAGTGCATAACCTGAAATGTCGTATTGAAATGGCCGCCAGAATGAAGCACACCCTAATAGAAGACAAAAGTAATCTGACGTCAGCTTTATCTGAAATCAAAAGTCAAAAATTCCTTGCTGTCGATTGTGAAGGTGTAAACGTGGGAAGGTTAGGTGAACTGACTCTACTGACAATAGCAACGAACGCCGAGGTCTGCATCTTCGACATACTTAAACTCTGCCATACTGCATTCGACAATGGGCTGCGTGAAGTTCTGGAGGATAACTCCATCGATAAGTTGATGTTTGACTGTAGACAAGACTCCGATAGTCTTTGGCATCAGTTCAAGGTTAAAACAGCAGGCGTGCTTGACATCCAGCTCCTAGAAATAATGTTCCGGAGAGTTTACTCCCCTTCACCATGAAGAACTTTCAAATCGTACAGGCGAAGCGCGAGAATTGACAATGTTGAGAATGTTTAGGATACCGGAAGTGTCTTGAGTTGTACCTCGATGACGACGATATGATTGAAAAGAAAGACAACGGCAAACTGATGTTTGACGACTGGCAAATATGAAAAAGACGCCCACTTCCAAAAGTTCTTGTCGAGTATTGCGTTGTAGATGTATCCGGATTGTTCCTGCTGTATGAAAAGCTGAAACAGTCCGACGCTGATTTGCCTCGTCTGCGAGTTGCCTCAGAGCGTTATGCGGACATGTTCAGGAGGAAAGAGGATCAAAGTAATGACTCATACGAATCAAACGCTTTGCTGCCGTTGGAGATCTAACCTGAGACCGGGACTCTCATTTTCCTGGTGTGTCAACAAAATGCACAACATGTGATCGGATGTTTCCACGGGAAGAGTTCAGTGGTGTTCAGCTTCGACAGGGAAATAAAAAAATGTCGGGTGTGTAAGAAAGTCAAATTGAGGGAAGATGTTCAAAAGAACAGAGAAGTCAGTGTTGATGTTTATTACGAAGGAAGCTCCTTTTGAGCTACAAATTACATCTGTACACGCAGGTGTTCGACATATTTATTCTGTCTACTATATATTCTGAACAAAAAAAATGCCGTTCGATACAGAGACCAGATCCTCCAACCACATGTCCTTCCACTTCTCAGACGTCATAACCTAATTTTACAGCAAGACGATGCTCGACCGCATGTTGCCAGAGTCTGTCGTGATTTTCTCACGGCAAACAACGTTCAGCCTCTGGAATGGCCCTCATATAGCCCCGACATGTCTCCCATTGAGCATCTGTGGGATGAGCTGGACAGGCGTATTAGGAAACGTCAAAACCCCCCAACTAACCGCGCCCAGATGATCGCAGCAATAACACAAGAATGAAACAACATTCCCTTAAGGCGATTGAATGTTCTCATGAATTCAATGCATAGGAGAATCCGTGCAGGGATTCGTCCAAAAGGTGCCAATACCAGGTACTGAAGTGTCATTTTGTTTTTCGCGGGTATCCCACTTTGAGTAACTACTGATGATACGAGTGACGTCACACAGACTTTTCTTCTACAGTATTGTAAAGAGTAGACTTGTCCCTTCATATTGATATAAGATTTTGTACAAATTCCCCAAAATATCATAGGCTATTGATTGCATAATTTAATTGTGCGTTTCTTTTTTTGTTCAGTATACTATATCTCAGCTTTGCTTGGTTCACTTTATAGACGACTCGGAGTAGACTGATAATGACTAAAGCGGGTGATGATACTCTTATTATAGACTCTTCCAACTCATGTCCAAGATTTGTCTAAACCTATCGATATCAATTAACTAAAACATCTTTGTAAAATAAGATCATAAGCACATAAATTCAATATTGAATGGTGTAGGTATAATAAAATCTAAAGAGGAAATGGATTGTGTACATTTTGTTATATGAATGAAGCAGAAGATTCATTTCATTTCGTTTGGAAATGTCGTGGTTTTGCCGACATAACATCTAAATGCATCAGAATTAAAAATTATAATGTAAAACGTCCTAGTATGTTTAAATTTATCTAACTGCTTAACAGTAGTATATCAGAAACTAGAAATGTGGGTAGGGTAAACACTTAGTGTATGCGAACAAGAAAAGGTCTCAACTACATTAATTACTGGTTAATGATTACTCTACACGATTATACATGTAATGTACAAATATAATGTCTATATGTTATAGGCTTAACATGTGATAGGGTACATGATGGACACAGGCAATTATATAACAGTTTTAATTTACAAATCACTCCCGTTGTTAGATTTGTAGCTAGCTAGGTGATTTACTTTCAGTTCAAGATGTTTCCAATGAATGTCCAAACTAATTTCATAGTCTTTTATTGTTGTAGCCTGTATGACCCAGGAAGACTTTTTCAAATATCAATAGTTCTTTAGCCAAAGGAATGATTCCAAATACCTTACTTCCAATTATTTGTCTTTATTGTTTGCGTATACCCTCTTGTTCTAGATATTAAATCTTGATCAAAGATGCCAGCAGTTACTTTGTTGTCGTGAAAATTGGTCATAACTTTGTAGACGTAAAGTAAATCTCCTCTCATTCCTCGAAATGTCAGTGTTGGGATTCTTTATTTGTTAAGACCATCGCTGTAGGATAGATCCTTTAGTCCAGGTATTGGTTGTGTTGCCCTTCGCTGTACTTTTTTTGGTTTGAAATACAAGGTTTTGAGTTCCTGATAACGCCGCATGTTTGCAAAACATCAGCCAAGTAAGTTATATATGCTCCCGTTTTTGGTACCCAAAACACATGTTAGTTGTAAAGATTACGCTTTAGATTCAGGTTCACGCTGCGATTACAACCTTTAGGTTTCCGGAAATAATCTCATCTGGTACAAGCACTTCATTTGCTGTCAATCAAATCCTCCACAGCACAGAACGAATTACCTCTGTTATCGTTCGACTCCAGCGCCCAGAGAATGACAATATAGACAAAGATCATAAATTCCTCATAACGAAACGAAAACAGTCGAAATAGATATAAAATTTAACACAGATGCATGATTTTTAAATTTCGTAGGGCTCGACTCTTATTTATAATGTAAACCTTAGATTATGAAAATTTCTTTTTACAAAACCAATAAAACTTTCTATGAGACGTTTCGATGACTGATACGATACGTGCATTGTCACCTTCACCAGACAAATGACTAGTGAAGCGTAAACACAAAGGTGTAAAATGTGTAGGAGTTGTCCACAAAATCGATGTCGATTCGGCTACACTGTAAGCGTATGTACAATAGCTGTAGTATATGTACCGAAATGACTCGATTCAACTACGCTTTGGTTAGTACTTGGTCATAAATGTCGTGATCCCGCTGCGAAATAACGAAACAGCGACATTTAAATTTAAATAAATGTCGTAAAATAGCGGAGAGACGAAGGGACGACATTTGTAACACGAAAGGTGTTGGTCGATAATTATCGTGTTGTTATTTCGTCTTTTCGCTCGACTTTTGTCGTCTTTTCGAGGCAAAATGATGAGATGACGACGATTTAGATACTTTTCCCTCACACTGTTCTGCTCGTGACCTGAAACCGTTAAGGGAGGCTCCACCCTTTCGAACTTAACCAGCGGAAGGAGTTGACATTTTCACTCCGGACCAGGTGAGATAATAAAAACAAAACGAGCGGAGGCTGACATAGATATACTCCCAGGCCCTCCCCCACCACCACGTCTTCCTCCTCACACTGTTTTGCTCGTGACCTGTGACCATTTAATATTGACCAATGAGCACGAAAATATAATCAGGTGTTTAAATCAATGTTACCATACTATGGTGTGAATACAAACTAAATTTGTTGAGGCTTTTGGTGAGATGTCTTGTACTCAAGCTTTTTACTTCAAACGTGTTAAAGTGTGATCTTTGATCATTACCTTTCACCTTTCAACCGTTACCGGTGACCACCAAAATGTATTCAGGTGTAGAATTCGATATAACCATACTGAGATAGTAACAATAACTAAATAGATCCTTACTAAGTGGGAGTTGGGAGGGGTGTGTATAATAGTGCTCACCAAACATCGTATAGACAGGTGTACTTAGAATATTATAGAGAAAGAGAAAGTGATCAGTTCCTATTACTGCTAATATCTAATAACATACGGTGGATTTTCAGTAAACACTAGGTGTTCTAGTGCAACGTGTATACATGTCATATAAAACATTTAAATATAGTAACAACGTCCGGGTAGTTTATCAAACAAAGGGACATGTTGATTTTTTAAAGACATAAGATGTGTTATATGAAGCGCTGTAGTATATATGAGCCGCCGGCTGGGATTAGGGTCCTTAAGCAGTAAAAAATCAATTTTGTGATTTTTATGATTTCGAAATCTAGAGACATTTCTGATCACAATGATATAAAAAAATATGTCAGTCCGTCAATATTTGATGATTTGACGTCACTTTAAAGATACGTCATACATAGAAGTATGCTATATGACTTCTGACGTCGCTTGCAACGTCATAATTTCTAACGTTACTTTTAAGATTGATACCGGCGGGTAACATATGTATATTAATTTTAACTGCTTATTTCTGGCTTCACTCCAGAAGTTAGGGTTAGTGTTAGAGCATGATTGTAAAGGGAAATTCCAGAGCAGTTAAACTGAAATAATAAAATATGTTATTAAGTCATACACAAATACTGAAATGTAAAACAAATAGGGTTCCATATGACTATGGTACAAAGAATACTTCTGTACTTTTGAACTTTGAAGACTAACATCTCTACAGTTTTCTTCCGATTATAGCTGTGACAAAAACATGTTTACAACAAAATCTTGAATCAGTATTCACAAATCTATACCACTTTGTAATGACCATGACATACATGAAATAAAATAGAGATTTGACGTTGCAAGCGTGGTCACTGTCTTTTACGTCGCAACTTTGAATGTCAGTCATGCCCAGCTCAACGAGTTTTTAATGTATTGAAGAGATTATATCTAAAAATGCAACGAAGAAAACAAATCAAGAAAATCATGGCTTTCTGTGTTACGGATTAATTACAATTTTTATTTCTCTTCAGCATATATATTCTTGCGACACTTTGGTCAAAACTCGTACAGGAATTAAAGATAAACTTTATTTATTTTACAACAATATGAAACAACATATTTCAGCTTATATAAAAAAAAAAATTGGGGGGGGGGGATTATTTGAGGAAACTGGGTACCCAGAGAAAACCAACGTGATCTGGCAGGTGACCCCATATCTGTTCACGTCTTGTTGGGGAATTGAACCCCGGCCGCCTTGGTGAAAGGCAAGTGCGCTATCCACTTCACCACCCAACCACTCAGAACAGTATAATCATGTGTAATAAGTATTTGACCATTCTATTTTAGTTGAATATGCTGGTATACTTAGCGTCAGACTTTCCCCATGTAAATATTTGAGGTTGATGAGGTCACTTGTTCCAACAGTACCATTTTTCATTTGAATGAAAAACTTCAAAATTTTGCTGTTTTAATTTAGTGATTGTTTTTCTCAAATATTTGTTAAACATCATTTTCAGAAAACAAAACAGGCAGTTTAGTTAAGGCACAGAATATGTTTTTCCTATATTCAATACTGGGTTTTTTGTAAATAATAAATAACTGTTCATTTCCCATCAATTTATTGATGGGAAAAATTTCAATACTCAAATCACATCACTACACATTTCGGCCTCACCTTCTACCTCCAGTAAACACTTTGACATGATGAAAACCCTAGAAAACGTGTTCATCCACAGAAAGACCGTCCTAAGGCCAGTACAAATGGACTGAATAGTCACTTAAATGCACTATTAGTCTAAAAAGTAGATTTTAAACACAGTATGTCATCATTCCTTTGTTTGGATAGATCACCAATATGAGCTTAATTACATCTATTGTAGGCAGAGAAGGTCCCTGGCCTTTATCACCACTTTCTAGAAAACCTTCAGGAATGGCTTTGCCTATCATAACTGGTCTCACATCAGTCTCCTCCCCGCCAAGTGCAGGTTTCTCCTTTGGTTCCCCTAAAATGAACATTTAATATACATATCAACAGAAAGTATAAGCATTAAAAACCAATTCATATATACCTGGTACACACAAGGTTTGCTGATCATCTATGCAACACAATATATAAAATATACAGCTATATTGTGAAGTAAAACAGTTTTATAAAAAAATGCATTCTCAACACATTTATTGGACGTGAAAAACAACATTGTACAATCAGAAACGATGGATTGCAGGGGGCTAAATTTCCGAGTTATCGTGGGGTATTTATGTACCGAAAACCAGCCAACACACCTATATAAAGGCCAAATATTCACCTTAAAATATTACTCATCCCCATCTTTGTCCGCCTTTACCAGATATATTATACAAATAACGTTATGCAGTTAAACAGTCAGGTGCCTATTATAATCACACAATATAGTTATGTAAACTTATTCCATAGTCTGTTATGGAAATATACATACACAGAACAGTAACATCGGTAACTATAGAGTATGTATATATACCTGGGATAAAAAGGAGCCAGCTGCTGCCTCCAACGGTTGCACACACATATAACGATTGTGAAAGTATAGATTTGAGGAAGAACCAGACGAAGCTACCTCTGTTCCGTAACTATAGAATTACAAAACTGTAGATAATGTGTATATATATGAGTCGCCGGCTGGGATTTGGGTCCTTAACTTCTAGCTAATGAAAAGGGAGAAAAACGGGAATTCCGACAGACGTCATATTTCTATTCTATTTCTGTTTCGCGCGAAAACGGAAATCTCACTTGCTTTACAAAAATGTACAATATAACTTGTATTATTCCCAAAACATATACATATAATGTAACTACTGATACTAGAAAGCTATCTCTTAATTATTCAAACAATATCATACACTTTAGATATCAATAATTAATCAAATTGACTCAAATATCCAAGCGACAGGGATTTCCGTTTTCTGGTGCGCACACTTCCGGTAGATTGTTTACGTTCGCTACGGAAGATGACAGACACAGTGGCTGCGTTTAAACTTGTGACATGTAGCAGCCTTTCTTCCACCCAATTTAAAGTATATGAATTTATGTGATAGTGTGATAGCTGCAGAGCTAGACGATCTGTTCAGTCACTTCTTTCCCGTTTCTTCGGCTAGTAATCGTGCTAAATGTTGGCCAAGTTCTGGCGTGTGGGACAAGGGGTAGTCGAATTATTCTGAAGTTTTATCGACTTTTTTCATATCGGTCTGTCGTCGATTAACGTTTATCGACGACAGACCGAAATTAAAAAAGTCGATAAAATGTCAGAATAATTCGGACTACACACATGTGTGCACACATATATAAGGACTTCGCATAGCTGAACACGGCCACCCCGGATTATATTGCTGTGTAAACACTGGTTTAGCATTTTGTTTGTTTTATTATTTGTTGTTTTCCTCGTCAGAATGCATGATTTTATTTCAGTTCCATGGATGATTTTTTTCAGTTCCATTCTTTGTAGAAGTAACCAGACCGCTACGGACTCTTTGTCCGTAATATATGTTCGTGTGACTATATATATGTAATGTGTTTGAAAACATATAAATACTGCGTTTTTATTTGTAGACATATAAATAAAAATAAGATAAAAAATAACTTTTAATAAAGCTTAATGCTTAATACCGTCGGTATTTTCATATTTTTAGCGATTCCTGCGGTATTGTTAACATATCATTCGTAGAAGTAAAAACAAAAGTCGTTTTCTAGCACACATGTTTTGGGAACTTTTAACTTTTAGAGCTTTATCAAATGCTGACAATTCCCGCAAGACAACTAAGCTTGAAGTTTTGCGCGTGCGCGGCCGGTTCATAGTCACCGGTACCAACGACCATCAAAAGTATTGCGATTGTTGCATGCTGAAAAAGCTCGGGAACTCATTTTTCTACGTACACCATCCACGAACTTAGACTTAATCTAATTACGTGGTACATCATAGTATTGAGACTTATGAATAGCATAAAGTACATAAACCCTGAATTCGATCGGGAACTTCATAAGTTTGAAACTTGAGCATGTGATTCATTGATTTGCAATTGTTGTTTTTCAATCTTTTTTTGTAAAACACCCTTGCGCTTGATTGTTGGTAAAATCTTTTCTGACCATTATGTCTCTATACGTGTTCTATACGACGCATCAATCTTTAGCGAGATAGTAATGGATTTCATATCAAATATCAATTCAGCAAACTTTTCTTTTGTTATTTTGGCATAGATTATGCATAAACTGACCTTTTTAGGGGCACCATCTTGTTTAATATAAAGTAATATAGAGGTCTCATTGTTAACGTAATTGATTACACCATCACATGCACAACAGCATGTCAGTGAAACAATGTTTATACAGCAATATGATCCGGGCTGGTCGTATTCAGCTATACGGTCGAAGTCCTACGTACATGTAGACATATGTGACACGCCGAGAGCTTCATACGTGTACTCATAAAACTTAAATACCCCACGATAACTCGGTAATTTAGCCCCCTGAAATCCATCGTTTCTGATTGTACAATGTTGTTTTTCACGTCCAATAAATGTGTTGAGAATGCATTTTTTTATAAAACTGTTTTACTTCACAATATAGCTGTATATTTTATATATTGTGTTGCATAGATGATCAGCAAACCTTGTGTGTACCAGGTATATATAAATTGGTTTTTAATGCATATACTTTCTGTTGATATGTATATTAAATGTTCATTTTAGGGGAACCAAAGGAGAAACCTGCACTTGGCGGGGAGGAGACTGATGTGAGACCAGTGATGATAGGCAAAGCCATTCCTGAAGGTTTTCTAGAAAGTGGTGATAAAGGCCAGGGACCTTCTCTGCCTACACTAGATGTAATTAAGCTCATATTGGTGATCTATCCAAACAAAGGAATGATGCCATACTGTGTTTAAAATCTATTTTTTAGACTAGTAGTGCATTTAAGTGACTATTCAGTCCATTTGTACTGGCCTAAGGACGGTCTTCCTGTGGATGAACACGTTTTCTAGGGTTTTCATCATGTCAAAGTGTTTACTGGAGGTAGAAGGTGAGGCCAAAATGTGTAGTGATGTGATTTGAGTATTGAAATTTTTCCCATCAATAAATTGATGGGAAAGGAACAGTTATTTATTATTTACAAAAAACCCAGTATTGAATATAGGAAAAACATATTCTGTGCCTTAACTAAACTGCCTGTTTTGTTTTCTGAAAATGATGTTTAACAAATATTTGAGAAAAACAATCACTAAATTAAAACAGCAAGATTTTGAAGTTTTTCATTCAAATGAAAAATGGTACTGTTGGAACAAGTGACCTCATCAACCTCAAATATTTACATGGGGAAAGTCTGACGCTAAGTATACCAGCATATTAAACTAAAATAGAATGGTCAAATACTTATTACACATGATTATACTGTACTGAGTGGTTGGGTGGTGAACATTGATCTTATGTCCGTATAGGATACCAGGTATTACTCATTTACTGACATACATTGATCTTATGTCCGTAGGATACAAGGTACTTGTATTACTCATTTACTGACATATATTGATCTAATGTCTGTAAGATACTAGGTATTAATCATTTACTGACAAACATTGATGTAATGTCCCTAAAGGATACTAGGTATTATTCCTCCAATGACAGACATCCGTAGGATACTAGGTATTACTCATATTGTGACAGACATTGATCTAACGTCCGTAAGATACTAGGATTTACTCATTCATTGACAAACATTGATGTAATTTCTGTAGGATACTAGGTATTACTCATTCACTGACAGACATTGATCTAACGTCCGTAGGAAACTAGGTATTTCTCATATATTGACAGGCATTGATTTAATGTCCGTATAGGATACTAGGTATTACTCATTCATTGACAAACATTGATGTAATGTCTGTAGGATACCATGTATTACTTATTGACCGACAGACGTTCTTGCATGCAAAGCGGAATTTTAAATCAATAAGAACCAGAAAGAAAGTAAAAAAAGAAAGATTGTGGCGTGTATTTGTGAACAGTTCACTGCCAAGGACTATTTCACGTGTTATTTCCTTCATTGATTTACATTCAGTGCTGTTTTGTATAGGCTTGTATAAACACAATCTACACTGACCTACTACACCATCTATGTCTTTATTATCGCTGTATGTCTATCGGTTACCTGTCGCTCCAAAGGGAAGTTATTTACTATGTGCAACTGCAGGTCTAAACAGGTAAATGTACGCATAGCCGTAGTGATGGGCGTATCCAGAGCAGACATTTGTTGATATTACTAAGTCAGCAGTATTGTCAAATTCAGCCGAACATTTGATTTTAAGTTTTGATCAAACTAACAATGTCAGCAGGAAAGTGACAGATTTATCAACAAAGCTAGACGGAAGTTCATTATGTGCTTGTAAATTCTAGGGCTGAGAAATATGGACAAATGTAAGTGATTATTCGGAGGTATAGAATGGAAAACTTGGATTCATCATCACAGAAACCTATGCCATCAGTGATCCTGAGGTAGTTATTCTTTAGTATTTTTTTTACATTACGAAATGTTTAACAATTATATACTACTGGATGGGACAGTAAAATCAAGTTTTCTTTACATAACAAACTCTCATTTGTGAGTGTTTACTGATAACAATATATATATGTATACAAGAACAACAAACGCCTTCAAGATTTCAACAAATAATTTAGATTTTTATATCAAAATGGCAACCCCTAAAAGCCAAATGTCTCTCCGTATCAAAGGTCAAACTACATGTATTCACCACAAGGGGAGACAACTAGATTTTTATTGTGAAAAATGTCAGGAACTGGTTTGTCCAAAATGTCTTTCTTCTATTCACAAAATCCATCCAGTTTGTGAGCTAAGTGAAATCACTCCTCAGAAAGAACCAGCCATTAAAAACTTTATAGACAGAACAGAAAAAAATGACCTTGTGCAAATTGGGAAATACATCACCGCTACCGATACGCTCCTTAAAGACAACACCAGTAGTTTTGAGAAGTTGTCACAAAAGTTAACCATGCAAACAGATAAATTAAAACAAGACATAGACTTGTTTACAGCACAGACACTCTCTCTTTATCACAAAATGGAGGAGGAAAATACCAAGCTGATAAAGAAATACAAACAGGACCTGGAGATGTACGAGAAGCAACTCAAACAACAAATTCAAGAATGCAAAACAGCTCTCCAGCATGGTTCTCACATACAGATTTATGATACATTTTGTGAGATCCATATTCCTACATGCAGTCTCCCTGTAAAACCTGTCTTGGGTACTGTTAACTTCACTCGAAATGAAAATCCCCAAGATCAATTGAAAGAAGCATTGGGAAAAGTAATTATCATCCCAGGTCAAGGTCGATCTTTAACTGACGAAGATCTGTCAGTCACAACACCTGATGATCTGGGACAACTCTCTACACAACAACAACGGTTAGGAGCAAAAGTGAAGAAAGCAGCGAAAACGTACAAACTACTGCCACAGACCAAGAAAGTGGAGGAGTGGAGGTCTCGACGTTACACTGATTCTATATGTCCCACCACTGATGGTCGACAGGTGTGGACCAAGTACCAGTACACATGAACTCTCCTGAACAGGAAGGGCAAAGTAAAACAGCAGGTCAAACACAATGTCTGTATCAATGATATCTGTCTGTCACCAACCACACACACACGGTGGGTCTGTGATACAAAACAGAACATCATGGAGCTGGTATCGGGACGGCTGACACACAGATTCAGTACCAAGGAGTTACCCTTGTGTATATGTATTACAGCCAGTAACCATGTCATTGTAGGGATGACCAAACACATCTCCAAATTTACCGAAGATGGTACTACAATGGCTAAAGGCACTGGGAAAACATTAGTGTATACACCAGACAGGATCTCAGAGTGTCCTGTCACTCACAATGTGGCAGTCGCTGATTTCAGTAATAAAAGAGATGGTGGTGATGGAAAAAAACATGTTGTTGTCATGGACACTGCTTTCAAGGAACTGTTTGTATATAGAGGTGACATCCCCAGTACATATAAACCAACACCACAAACAGGAGGTGAACCATTTAATCCCCGTGGTGTGGTGTATGACAGTGTAGGGAACCTTATAATAGGGGACGGTTACAACTACATGGTCCTCCTCATCAGTGGAGTTGGGGAGTTCCTCAGGGTCATACACACAGACACAGACTATACAAAGGATGTAGGTATAGACAAGGAGGATGTATTGTGGGCAGCGTTTGGGTCATGGCATGTCAACACAGCCAAACTACTACAGTACAGCAGTGTGTGACACCTGTAACTAAATAACTAGTAAATCTAGTTACCATGACAATAACATGAAAATCAGAGACAAAGGAAACTTATCATGATTACCAATCAATGACAGATGTGTGACATTCACAGGATTATAAATAAAATGTCTAGACTACAGGTGTGTGACATTTACAGGATTAAAAGTAAAATGTCTTGACTACAGATTGTGTGACATTTATAGGATTCTGAGTAAAATGTCTAGACTACAAATTTTGTGACATTCACAGGATTATGAGTAAAACAT
Source organism: Mizuhopecten yessoensis (assembly GCF_002113885.1). Taxonomy (NCBI): domain Eukaryota; kingdom Metazoa; phylum Mollusca; class Bivalvia; order Pectinida; family Pectinidae; genus Mizuhopecten; species Mizuhopecten yessoensis. Next base: position 92,626 of record NW_018408745.1, on the reverse strand, counting down.
GTCTGGACTACAGGTTTTGAGACACTCACAGGATTATGAGTAAAATGTCTAGACTACAGATTGTGTGACATTCATAGGATTAGAAGTAAAATGTCTAGACTACAGATTGTGTGACATTCACAGGAGTAGAAGTAAAATGTCTTGACTACAGATTGTGTGACATTCACAGGATTAGAAGTAAAATGTCTAGACTACAGATTGTGTGACATTCACAGGATTAGAAGTAAAATGTCTAGACTATAGGTTGTGTGACATTCACAGGTTTATGAGTAAAATGTCTTGCCTACAGATTGTGTGACATTCACAGGGTTATATGTAAAATTTCTAGACTCAGATTGTGTGACATTCACAGGTTTAGAAATAAAATGTCCAGACTAAACACTGTGTGACTTTTCCGGTATTAGAAGTAAAATGTCTAGACTACAGATTGTGTGACATTTACAGGATTAGAAGTAAAATGTCTTGACTACAGCTTGTGTGACATTCACAGGATTAGATGTAAAATGTGTAGCCTACAGATTGTGTGACCTTCTCAGGATTAGATGTAAAATGTCTAGACTACAGATTGTGTGACCTTCACACAATTATGAGTAAAATGTCTAGACTACAAATTGTGTGACATTCACAGGGTTATATGTAAAATGTCTAGACTACAGATTGTGTGACCTTCACAGTATTAGAAATAAAATGTCCATACTAAACACTGTGTGACATTTACGGTATTAGAAGTAAAATGTCTACACTACAAATTGTGTGACATTTACAGGATTATAAGTGAAATGTGTAGTCTTCAGATTGTGTGACATTCTCAGGATAAGATGTAAAATGTCTAGACTACAGATTGTGTGACCTTCACACGATTATTAGTAAAAAATGTCTAGACTACAGATTGTGTGACATTCACAGGGTTATATGTAAAATGTCTAGACTACAGATTGTGTGACCTTCACAGTATTAGAAATAAAATGTTAATACTAAACACTGTGTGACATTTACGGTATTAGAAGTAAAATGTGTAGACTACAAATTGTGTGACATTCAGAGGTTTATAAGTAAAATGTCTAGACTACAGTTTGTGTGACATTCACATGATTATAAGTAAAATGTCTAGACTACAGATTGTGTGACATTCAGAGGATTAGAAATAAAATGTCCATACTAAACACTGTGTGACATTTACGGTATTAGAAGTAAAATGTCTACACTACAAATTGTAGACTACAGATTGTGTGACATTCACAGGATTATGAGTAAAATGTCCAGACTACAGATTGTATGTCTGTCACATTCACAGGATTATGAGTAAAATGTCTAGACTACAGATTGTGTGAATTCTCAGAATTAGATGTAAAATGTCTAGACTACAGATTGTGTGATATTCACACGATTATGAGTAAATGTCTAGATTACAGATTGTGAGACATTCACAGGATTATGAGTAAAATCGTTTAGTTGTAATGGAAAATGTTTCCCTTGATGTCCTCTAACATTTGGTAACATTTTCAACTTCATTGAAAAAACAAAATGGCCGCCATGACGTCGTATCCGATTTTTTTTCTAATTGCAATACCTCATTACCGGGTGAATGTATTTAATTCTTCTTTGGATATGTTTTGAAGAATAGCAAATAAATAATTTTTGTCAGGAAACATTTTTTCTGTCAAACATCAATTTCCAGTTTTCGGCAGGGGTCGAATTTCGAATGTGTAATTCTGCGAAACAAACTTCAAAAATCTTTTTCACAATACCCAAGTGACCCAAGGTCATGATATTTGTTGAATATCATGCTCAAGCAATGAACTATAAAGTTCAATAGTATGAATGACCTTAGCCCATGTTCAAGGTCATTGGGGTCAATTATGTTAAAGTCTTCAAAAGACTCCTTCTCAATAACGGAAATGCCCAGGGTATTGATTTTTGGTCTATAGTATGCTGGGAGGGATGGGCTACCAAGTGTATGCACAAGAATGACCATCAAAGGTCAGCTTCTGGTTTTATGTAGGGGTCAAAATTCAATTGCACTTTTTAGGATAATAAACTTTGAAGAGCTTGTTCTGTGGTATATGTGGTCTATAGTCTTGATATTTAATATGTAAGCTGCTGGGATGTTTAGCTATGAGGCCAAATCAGTCCGTACAATGAAAAGCCCGTCAAATTGTAAGCCAACAATTTCTAGTATTATACTTATTTTTTCTTTGATCACATTTATATATAATTTGACCAAAATGAGCAAATAGTTCTTTATTTTGGTAAATGCTTGATATAATTGATGTTATTCATATATACCATAATAACAGTGCACTGCATTTTGAATTAAATCAGACTGTTCTTATTATCATCAAAATAATATCAAGGACAATAAATACATTTCATTATTCATCCTCAATACTCCAGGGATTACACTCACTTTTGCTCCCTTCTCCCCTGGAATATGTCACAGTTAGCAAAACCGAAGTCTCAGTTTGCGAGGTACCTTGTGGATGGGGCAATGAGACCTAAGTTTGATCCTTTGATGTACATCAAAACAATCTGTCGGTTGCATATCAGTAAAATTAACTGGCTTTGAAGTTGGGTGTTGCTCCTGTAATCTTCAAAGGACATGTATCAGCCTTAAAAGTTATATTTGTTTTACTTGAGACGAATCAAACTGCTATGTAGCCGCGTGCCTTCAATTTTTCTACAACCAAATTGGGATGAAATCCCTTAACCCCTTTGGTAGGAGAAGGATTTAAAAGGTCTACCTTTATTTCCCCTATTCGACCTCATCCCACTGTCCCAAAGGGGCCACATCCACCGTGTATACAAAATTGAGTCCCTTGGACCAAGGATGCTCCAGACTAAATAAGGATAAAATCCCTGAGACCTTGTAACAGGAGAGGAAAAATGGCCAGACCGGGGTTCGAACACGGTAACCTCCGAACTCTAGACGGACGCTATACCAATTGAGCTATCTAGTCGCCGACGATCGACCCAGTCCAGTTCCGCTTCATTATTCCCTCCGTTTTCTAAGTCTTCACCCCCAAAGACACAACTATTTACAACCCAGGTTCGGGTATCTCCTTGCCAAGCATACATCAAATGCTTGAAACAAGGATTGGTCACATGCACTCACCAGCCCGATGCTCTACAGCTGAGCTAAAGGGAAATTCCCTACAGCTGACGTTTGTAAGGCAACCTAATCAATGCACAACTTTTACACGATTACCCCCAACCCCTTATTCCCCAGCTTCATTCCTCCCAAGGTAACATGTATATGATACCAATTGCACTTAAACACGAAGAATTTTAAATAATTAGTAGTGTCAATTGAACATCCAAAGTGGACCGTAGCCTATTATAGAGACCTATGTATTGGAGGATCCACTTTGGATTTTCGATTGACATTATTTATTATTCAAAATTCTTTGTGTTTTAGTGTAATTGATACCATGTACATGCAATCTGTAAACAAATATGAATATTTGTTTAATTGAAGGAGGGGGAGTGTGGCAGAAGTGTATGATATATGTACAAAAGGGAGAGCAATTGATGGTTACTTACGGTTGTGGATATATCTGTTGTTATCACTTGTACGTTCAATGTCATTCATCCGGGGTTTTCTGTCAGGCTATTTCCGTGGATAGTATGTAAGCTGTGCGCTGATTGGTTGTAAATGTGGTGAGTATTCATTGGGTGAGAGGTCGTGCATTTTATCTAATTGCTATAAATGCAGGTGAATTACAAGTGTCGGGTAGAGAGCAAACACCCGGCATTGATCGTATCGTTTGTTTCCTCATTCCCCTAGATTATATCAGGTAAGGCCACGTAGCCATTTGGGGTTAGGCCTATAATGCGGGTGGACCTAGGGTTGTCATTATGTGTATGTGAAGTATGTTTGTTCTATGAGTGTGAGTCTCGGCGGCCGAATGTTTGAGTTGTTGTATATTTACGTGTTTACATGGTGACCATTTGTATGTTGTTTTCATTAATGTGTGTACCTTAATAAATTGTTTCGTATCTCAAGTACTGTGTTGGTCTTCAATTCCGACAGCTTTTCATCTCATATCCTCTGAACCAGAGGATCAGGTAGTGAAGGCTCCTGTTACAATCCCTATGGTAGAAGAAGGATTTAAAAGGTTTACCTCTATTTCCCCTATTCGGACACACTCTTCACACCCACGGTTTATACAAAATAAAGTGCATAAGGATGCTCCAGACTAAATTGGAATGCTAGAAGAAGGATTTAAAAGGTTTACCTCTATTTCCCCTATTGGGCACCGCTGCTCTGCACCTAGGGAGGCCACACCCACTGTACAAAATTGAGTCCACCTGGCCCAAGTATGATCCAGATCAAATTTAGTTAAAATCCACTTAGCCGTTCAGGACTAGTATCATTTTAAAGGAAAAGTTGACGGACGGATGACGGTGGATGGACTCTGCGCCATGGCATAAGCTCTTTTGCCCTTCAGGCATGTGAGTTTAAAAGTATTTAAAAATAAAAAAAATTGCCATTGAGAAATATCATATTTATTGTAAAATTGTTTTTGCTCCGTGGCCAACCACTGAGAAAGGTCAGGATCTCACTTTCTGATACTATTTGATTTCAATTTCATATAATTATTCCAACCAAGTTTGAATTATTTCTTACTGAAAAGATATAGTCAGAAGTGTTATTTCCCTATAAAAGAGGCCCAATGGGCCTGAATCGCTCACCTGGTATGAATCTCACACTTGTAATCTTAAAAGTGGACTAAAATACAGAGACAGTCAATATATTAATGTTTGATTCAAAAGAATGTATTAAAAGATGTAAATAAATGACATTTGTGACATTGAAAGTCGAAGAAGAACATTAATTTGAACTGACTTTTAAAGCCTTCCATCCCAGCATGCTTCTTGCCAAATATCATTACCCTGGACCTTTAGGTTATTCAGAAATTGTTTAAAGATTTCAACATATTTGACTCTGTGACCTTGAAATTGGGTGAAAGTCTTTCATTCGAACAAACTTGGTAGCCCGTCATCCCAGCATGTTACTGGCCAAATATCATTACCTAATTTAAGGCCTCTAGGTTTTTCAGAAGAAGCTGTTCAAAGGTTTTAAACATATTTGACCTCTGTGACTTTTAAAACAAGAGGCCCAATGGGCCTGAATCGCTCACCTGGTATTAATCACACACTTGTAATCTTTAAAGTGGACTAAAATACAGCTACAGGCAGAATATCAGTGTTTGATTCATAAGAACCTATTAAAAGATTTAAACATATGACGCCTGTGACCTTGAATGTCGAACAAGGACTATAAGTTGAACATAGTTTATTGTCTTCCAACCGTGCATGCTTCTGGCCAAATACTATTATCCTGGACATTTTGGTTATATAGAACAAGTCATTTAAAGATTTAAACATATTTTGACCACTGTGACCTTGCATATGGGCAACGGTCATTCATTTGAACAAACTTGGTAGTCCTTCATCCCAGCATGTTAATAGCCAAATATCATCACCCTTGGTCTTTTGCTTATTGCGTGGAAGTCGTTAAAAGTTTTTAAACATATTTGACCCCTGTGACCTTGAATATATGTCAAGGTCATTCATTTGAACAAACTTGGTAGCCCTTCATTCTAGCATGTTACTGGCCAAATACCATTATCCTATCACTCTTGGTTATTCAGAAGAAGTTGTTTAAAGGTTTTAAACATATTTGACCTCTGTGACCTTGAATATAAGTGAAGGTGATTCATTTGAACAAACTTGGTAGCCCTTCATTCCAGCATGTTACCGGCTAAATATCGTTATCCTATGCCTCTTGGTTATTCAGAAGTTGTTTAAAGGTTTTAAACATATTTGACCTTTACCATTGATGACAACTCTCTGCTTTCGATTCGAAAGATAATTTTCAAACCAAACTATTAGCAAATTTCGAATCCCAAAGCTGGATAATTTACAAAGAAGGCCTTTTTGCCAAACACGATCGAAAGCTTTACTAATATCACAAAAAAACATACGTATTTTCTTACCATTGTCTGAAGCTAAATATATATCATGAATGATCCCAAGAAGTTGATTTGTTTGTGAGTCATTGTGCCTAAATCCAGATTGATGGGGGGAGAGGAGGGAGTGAGTGTGCAAACAATTGTAGACATATTCGAAGACACATCTTTCCATTAATTTTCCAACGATCGATAGCAGTGATATAGGTCTGTAGTTAGTTAATATAGACTTGTTATCTTTTTTATGCACATTGGTGACGTAAACATACATCCATTCTGATAGGAGATCTAATTAACCTTTTAAAGAGATTACTTAAGGGGACACATATGATATTTACTGATTCTTTAAGAAGACAAGGATTTACCAGGTCAGGACCAATGGCCTTAGAACAGTCAGTGGTAAGAATAGCATCTCTGGCATCATTAGCTGTGATGTTAATATCAGATAAGGAATTATTACATTCGTCGTTAATGTAAGGGATATTTACATTGGAGTCATCAACTGTAGACTCGGCACAAAAGAAGTCATTAAATAAGCAAGTTTTCTAAAAGTAATCTGAGACAACGCTATTATTATGAAGTAATGGTGGTATACAAAATTTACCAGAGTTAGGTAATAGCTGATTTACAGTTTTGTTTAGCACTGATGTTAGAAGGAAGACCCCTCGCCGGCAAACATGGCGGCCATTACGTAAGTTTACATGTGATTATTCCGTCAATGTAGTTTTAATTGTTTTGACAAAAACATAGACCAAATACTTCATCCAATTGATCATGTTCATAAGATATTATTCTTCATTGTTTTTCAGCTCATCGGTGACAATCGAGCTATAGTTTCTGCACCCCCGGGGCCGCTGCACACACACGGAAAATGTTTTGTAAAAGTTTTGAGTTTTCAATGCTTTCGACTACATAAGTCTCCAAACAGAATTAATAATTTAATAAAAAAAAATTGACAAGATGGCGACAAGGACAGGCGGCTGATATTTTGATTAGAATATTTTATTGGGTTTGGCCACTTTCTTTCTGTTAAACAGACTTTGGATTTGGCGAGATGAAAGGTTTGCTGATCTACATTGCATAACTGTCATATTATCATTGGAGAATGTGTGCTGTTCGTTACTATCGAAGTGAATAACTTAACATTACCGTACAGAGAAAAAATGTTTGTTTGTTTTGGTTGAGTGAGTATCTTACCTGTCGATTACCTGTCACTCATACACCTGTCGCTTTGAACTATACACGCGAGTACATTCCACAATTGACAACCTGTAACGCTGTTTTATTATATTGACCACTATGTCATCTGTTCAAAAGAGAACAATTGATAAGACATTTAGTCCATCCGAGTATGAACTGGTCCATGGGGATAATGTAAATGCTCCACCACCTATGAGAAGGAGAAATTCTATGTATGATCTGTCTGCTTCTGGTGGTAAGAAAATAAGCCACCAGGGTAAAATTGTCGATCTACAAGATCTGATAATATCTTCTATACAGTGTCCGGAATTTATAAAAGCAGTTGCTCCTTGTCTGGCTGAAGCCATCGCTCCTACTCTTACAAACATGCTCAAAGATATCGTTGAGCCTTTGACTAACCAAATTGCCTTACTTAGCACAGAGGTCAAAGAGATTTCTACCAGTCAACAGACAGATGTGTCTCATCTACAAAATGATAACATCAAGCTTCATGCTAAAGTTAAGACTTTGAACGAAAAAGTTCTTTCGCTTGAGTCGGGCCTTGAAGAGTTGGAACAATACGGTCGGAGAACGTCGCTCCGTTTTCACGGTGTACCGATGACACAGATCGAGCTTGTTTGTACAGACGACCTTGTTGTTCATCTGTGTAATAATAAACTCAAGATGTATCCACCTGTGACTACCGAAGATATTCACCGTTCGCACATTATTGGTAAACTCAGAAACGGAAAAGGCAAATTATTTGCAGATTCAAAAACTGGAAAATAAGAAATAAAATATTTATGTCCAAAACTGCCCTGAAAAAAAACAGATTCGGATCATTCAATGTATTTATCTCGGAAGATCTAACAAGACAGAGACAGAAACTCATTGGTGAACTTTCCCGTGCGCGTAAAGTCAAAAGCATTGCTTCATACTGGACGATTGACGGTCGCATCTTCTTCAAAGTCACGATGGAGTCGGCGAAGGTATTGGTAAAGTCTTACGACGATATTGCGCCCTATGTCTCCCACTCGGAGGAGGGAGGTCCTGGTCAAACAGACTCCATTTTCTAGTTACCAAAAACCAAAAAACAAATCTACAAATTGTTAATTCATTTGTTCGTAATCTTTAAAGAACTGTAAAACTTATTTTTTTTATTTCTTTATTTTCCTGATTGTATTTATTTTAGTCCTGGCGTTTTCAATTCCTAAGAGTTTTCCGTACAGTCAGTCGTGAGTAAGTCCTAACGCTGGCTTCTAAATATGTTTATTAATTTGGATTCAATGGTGTTTTTATTAGCTTGAATAAGTATTCATATTATATATATAAATGAATTGATTACTATTTATAATTTAGTGTAGCTTTATGCCGCTTAAGTGCGCGTTACTAAATAATCAAGTACATTAGTGCATACAAGGAAATTATACCGTTCAGTTAAAACACATTTTTGTTTGTACATGTGCTGTAATATAAACATATATATATATATTGCCGTATGCTTAACACATGCGTATTATTATTATTATTTTTTTTCCCCATTTTATTTGTTGATGTATATATTTGATACTTAGCGGACATTTTGTATAATATGAATCATGTTGTATGTATATCCTGTAATCCTTATTTAGTGTGCTTTATATTCCATACTTACCGTACACAATGTTTAATTACATGTACCTCACTTTATTCTCCTCCATTGTCCTAATGTTAAATGCTTTATTTACTGTTTTATAACGATTAAGAATCTTGCCCAGTCCCTTTTAAAACGAATCGAATAAAATGCTAGGCTCTGTTTAAATCATTATATACTTACCTTATATCACAACAGAGTCGTCTATCACCCACCTTCTATGGTTCACCATCCTGCTCTAAATATGTACATATTTGTGTTTTCTCATATTTCTATTCCTCTTTCCTTTTCCTTATCACTCTCGATATATATTTACCTTTCACTTTATTCTTCAAATCCCACATGTCATTCTTACTCCTATCTAACTTGATCTTCATATCCTGTTCATCGGATGACTTCATATTTTCATGAGCGTGAAACTACCACTGGTCACCTAGATATTACTAGAAATTGTCATTTTTACCCTCCTTGATGGGATGTTGTACTGATACATGGAGGTGTGTCATTGGTATTTATTATTGTAAAACACGTGTGTTACCCTCAGATTCCCGGATACTGTAATACAAACAATAAACTCCAATTGTGTGGTACTATTTTTTATTAGACTTGAAGGTAAGCGTAGACGTGTGCCTAGCTCAGAGGCTTACAATGGAACTGCCTTGTTACATACAGGATATTCTCAATATACCTTTACATGACAATTAATTAACTAAACAATAACCAGATGAAAATAGGCGTGAAATAAAGTTGTACCTCCCTTTGTCCGTAGAGGTCATCAACTAAGCTTATCTGACATATGGAAACGGCCACCAAGCCAGGTGCCCTGACAGCTGTACAATTTATATCTTCCTGCCCTGGGTAACAAGACAGCCTATAGTTGAAAGATAACTGAAACAGCAATTAGTTTACCACTTGACTTTCAGGTCATTATTTCACTCTTAACAACGTTCTATAGACAACCGATTGAATTTTATTAACAAGACAGATTCCTTCGCCACGTTGTTTAAGACAGCTGTTTATTCAAGTATACTATTCGCTTATCTAAGCTGTATGCAAGCTTTAATTAAGCAAAATAATATTGTTTTCGTTTAATTGCTATTTTTTTTTTATTGTCATGCGATATTCATCAAATCTCCAGTCCGATCTTGTATACACATACATACGGATGCCTAAAGGTAAGTCTAACGGGAAATTATGACTGTATGAAAAACCTAATTAACCTTTTAAGTGTTTTTCTCTTTTATTGCTTTCGAAATTCAATTGTTTCTGTTATTCTCCTGCTTCTTTTATTAATGTATATGGATGTTGAATCTAATCCTGGTCCGAGGTCTGGCGAGCTTTCAGTATTTCATCTTAACATTAGAAGTATTAGAAATAAGGTTGATTATATTGAAGACATAGCAGGAGATTATGATATTGTATGTCTTACTGAAAGTCACTTAGATGACCATGTCCTCTCCGATGATATACTTCTACCAGGATTTCATGCTCCTTTTAGACTAGATAAAAACTTCGCGGGGGTGTTGTCATTGTTTATGTTAATAATTTGTTAAAAGTAAACCGCTTAGCAGACCTTGAATATCATGGCGACTTACAGCATATTAGTTTTATTATTTGTGCCATATACAGACCCGAACATTCAGTCTTACCGTTCTGTGATAATTTGCGCGCATCTATATATAATGCTTTCAACATTTCACCAAATTTAATCATTACTGGGGATTTAAATGTAGACTTGATAACTGTTGCAACAAACCATGTTTTCTCAGATATAATTAGTTCTTTTAGTTTATCAAATGTTATACTGGAACCTACACGTATAGGTCAGACTAGATCTAGCTTACTCGATCCAATTTTCTTTAGCGATTCTTTATCCTGTAGTGATTCCTCTGTCATAAATATAGATAGAACAGTCAGTGATCACCAAGGTTGTATTGTTAGTGTGGAACTGCCATGTGCCTTTAAATCTGTGTATAAACATAAGGTCTGGTTGTATAAAAGAGACGATTTTGTAACGTTAAATAATCTTATATCACAGTACGACTGGAACGGGACTTTTCTAAACTGTGAATCAGTGGATATTGCTTTTGAAACTTTTACTAATGTATTTATAGAATTTGCTACCATGTGTATACCTACTAAGGAAGTTATAATCAGGCAAAACGACAAGCCTCGGATGACTTCGGAATTAAGAAAAAATAAAAGAATCGGGATAAGTTACATAAAATTGCTTGGAAATCAAACCGGCTTCATGACATTAAAGTTTAAAAGTCAGCGTAATAAGGTAAATAATATGAAAAGTATAGTCGTTTAAATTTTTATGAAAAATGTCCATGGCATTATTGATGATTATTTTTCTTCTGATCCTAAAGCGTATTGGAGATTAATTAAACGATTGATGAAATCTAGTAGGTTCAGTAACTGAGAATATAATTAGTAGTGGTGATGGTAAATCCAACTTATTAAATGAATATTTCTGTAGTATAACTCGTATTGACAAACGTAATGTTCGGGTTCCGGATATTGCGTCGAAAACCAATAAAACTTTTGATTCAATTAGGTTAAATTACACTGAAATTATTGATGTCCTACAAATACTGTAACTCGGCAAAGCCTCGGGGCAGGACGAAATAAGCCATTACATGTTAAAGAATGTTTGCCATACTATTTGTAAACCTCTTGAGTTACTATTTAATATTTCACTGTCTGCTGGTGTTTATCCTAAATTATGGAAACTTGCAAAAGTTATGCCATTATTCAAAAAAGGTGATAAACATTCTCCCTTAAATTACTGACCAATTTCTCTCCTGTCTACTGTTGGTTAGGTTTTTGAACGTGTTTTTTTCAAACATATCTATAACCATTTGTTTGAAAATTCGTTGTTTTATAAATATCAATCTGGTTTTCTGCCAGGACATTCAACGGTATACCAATTAATTGAAATGTATCATAACATATGTTTATCGCTTGAAGAAACAAGAGGACCATTGGCCTTAACGGTCACCTGATATTTTTATACAGAGAGTTTATTTTGTTTTTAACATGAACAGAAATATTATTCACAGTGACAAAAAACAATAAAACCACCTTATTCAATATCTAGCATACAGATTTAAGACTGAAAAGTATTTGAAACTAGCACCTCTGATTCTAAACAAGGAAAATGAAGAAATTTTAGCAAACTGACTCCTTTGGGCCCCTACCTACAGCCCTTGGGGATAGAGCTGGCTCAAAATTTTCAAAGTATCAAACTGTCAACTCAGGGTTATAATTCCAATCAAGTTATTAACATGTAAAATTCTAAGTATCATTTGCCATTATAAACTATAAACCATAATAAATTTTGCCCTCCTCCCTCCTTCCCAAGGGAGTAAACGTGAGATCCTAGGGTAATAAACCTTAAGACCCTTCCATCTGTAAAGAGTGTTTGATTCTACCATATCTGGGTCTTTGAGAAGAAGATGGAAGATTCTTGAAATTTCAGTCAATTCCACCCATCAGCCCTGGGGGTCAGTCAGGGCTGATATGTGTATACAATCAAACTGCTATCCAATACTGATAATGCTTACCCAAATTGAATTACTTCCAATGGAAATTAAACAATTGTTGGTCCAAAATGTGATTTCCCTATATAAACTAAAGTAAAGTTTACCCCCTCCCCAGTTTACCCCCTCCCCTTCAATTCGACTCTTTTTTGCCCCGTTCATCATGCCCCTGGGGCTGGGGACCAAACCGGCCACTATTTTTGTTAACCTTTGGCCATGGAAGGTTTCTGCAAAATTTTATTGAAATTGGTTTAGGGTTTTCGAGAAGAAGTCGAAAATGTAAATTGTTTACGGACGCACGACGGACGACGGACGCCGCCGGACAAAAGGCGATCGCAATAGGTCACTTGATACTTTGTCTCAGGTGACCTAAAACATACATGTATTGTCTTTTGTGATATTTCAAAAGCCTTTGATAGAGTTTGGCATAATGGTTTGTACATTAAGTTAAAATCATATGGAATAGGCGTAGAGTTATTGGTCTGGTTAAAGGATTATTTACATCAAAGGCAGCAAAAAGTATGTGTTAATAAGTCTTTCTCGAAATTAGGTTATATTGATGCAGGGGTTCCCCAAGGTTCTATCTTAGGTCCTCTATTATTTTTGATTTATATCAACGATATAGCTGATATTTTTGAATCAGCATCTCGTCTTTTCGCAGATGACACCTCTCTTCAATGCTCTTCCTCTTCCTGTCTTGAAATTCAAACTATACTAAATAAAGACCTTGAATCTTTAAACTCGTGGGCTAAAACTTGGTTGGTAACGTTTAATCCGGACAAAACTGACGTACTTTTTTTCTCCAATAGAAATGACGTAGATGCATTATTAGAATTAGAATTTGACGGAAACATTTTAGACTTTTCAGATAGTCACAAGCATTTAGGTGTTACTCTCAACTCCATTGTCAAATGGCCTGGGGGATCATATAGAAGCAGTGTATTCTTCAGTTATGAAAAAAATTGTCTTAAGAAAATTACCTGCTTTCCTCCACTGTGCAAGATCTAGTTTGCTATCCTTTGCGAAACAGAAATGATTATAGAATCCCTTATTTCAGATTATCAACAACAAACTCTTCTTTTTTACCGTCAACTCTTTGCTGTTGGAATACCCTCGATAACTCTATTAGGTCATCAGCTTCATTGAAGATCTTTAAAAATTCCCTGAAACCCAGCGATCAATTTACCTCCTTCGCGAAGCTGGGTAGTAGATCTATTGGCTGTATCCTTTTATTTCATTTTTTTCAAGTAATCGGTTTGTATGTTTACCAGGCGCGTGCTCACTATTTACATCTTAATTTTTAAGTCCCTGTGTCTTCAAGCGTCCCAGGCACCTAGATTGTGATGAGTCACATCTGTTTCCTGCTTTGTTAACCATGTGTTTTGATGAAAACTGTGTGTGTGTGTGTGTATGTAGTTATTGTGTTGTGCTTGTCCCATATTTATTATACAGCCATGCTCAACTGGAATCGATATATCGCGTTAAGAAAACTATTCAGCAGCTGAAAGATCAACAAAACCTACCAAGTCATCATCTTATTAATCGACAATGGGTAATTTTAGTGTAAAATTCGTATGGTCTAAATCTGATCTGTTTTTTAAGGTTATTCAAAGCGCATTTTCTAAATCTACATCTTGGCTCTCACTTCATTAGTATAATACTTGATAACAGATCTGTATATTTTGATAACATATGTTTTCTTCTGACTTCACATTTTGTTGTGCTAACTTTGTGTTGTGATATTGAAAAGTAATCCAGGGCCAGTACAAAATATAAACTTGGTTCATTTGAATGTAAGGTCTCTCAGAAACAAGACAGCCTTGGTAGAAGCAGAATTTGAGGATAATGATATAGTCTGTATAACAGAATCTCATTTAAACCCTTCAATATCTAACCTTGACATTCAGATGCACTCCTTCAATTCCAATCCTCATAGAAAAGATAGAACTACTGGTCCGGGGGGTGGGGTTATAGTTTATCACAAAGATACTATTGTTATGAATAGGCGAATGGACCTAGAAAAGGATGATGTTGAACTTATATGGTTAGAAGTATTAGTTAATAATCATATATTTCTTCTTGGATGTTTATACAGACCAGAAAGTAATGTTGAATACTGGAATAAATTAGATAATACGTTGACCAGAGCTACAGATACTTCACTGGATGTGGTACTGACAGGTGATATCAATATTGATATGTTAAATCATCCGTTGAATGATCACTTATCAAGACTCCTTATCAAACATAATTTACTTAGTCTTATTAATGAACCCACAAGAATAACACCTGACAGTGCCACATCCATTGATATTATCTTTACTAATAACCAAAACATAGTTAAAAATACTCATGTATCTCCACCATTTTGCAGTGATCACTCCTCAGTACATGCTTCAATTTCTTATTCTGTATTTAAAAAAGTAAGCTATAAAAAAACTATTTTAAAATATGATGAAGCAGACTTTGATAGAATGAACAATGTCTTATTTGATATTGATTGGTTGAATTTGTCTTCAGATCAGGATTCTAATACTTATAATAGCACTATAGTCAATGCAATCACGGAGCAGGTCAATAGATTCATTCCTACAAAAGTAATAACTGTGCGCCCAAATGATAAACCATGGATGAATAATACAATTAGATTGAAAATGAGACAACGAAATAGAATTCACCGAAAAGCTAAACTAACAAATAATCCCCATTATTGGGAACAATTTAGAACCTTACGAAATGAAACTATTGACCTTATCCGTGAGGCAAAAGCAAACTTTATAAAAAATCTTGAAAAGTCACTAAATGAAAATGTGGTTACTCCAGACAAATGGTGGAAGATAGCTAAATCTATTACCAATTTTTCTAATAAGTCATCTTCTATTCCACCACTTGAATCCAACGGCCAAATAATCCATCATCCAACTGAAAAAGCAGAGCTTCTTAACAATCACTTCACTAATATTTCTACATCAACACCTGACCTTGAATTACCCCAAACAGCACAACCCAATGCCCCCTATTCACTATCAAACATTCATATCACTGAACAAGATGTTTCCGATCAAATTAATATACTCAACACTAATAAACCCCCAGGCTCTGATGGTGTTATTCCTAAAATTGTGAAAAAGCTTCATGCTTCTCTTAAATTACCTCTTATGTTATTATTCAATAAGACACTAGAGTCTGGTATAATACCTTTTAGTTGGAAACAAACAAATGTTAATGCTATTTATAAAGGAAATGGCTCATCTAATGATGTGTTAAATTACCGACCAATTTCAATTACATCATGCTTCAGTAAAATAATGGAAAAAATTGTTTTTAAATATCTATACAACTTTTTGATTGAGAATGATATTATTACTAAGCATCAGTCTGGCTTTATACCTGGTGATTCTACTGTCAATCAGCTTTTGTTTATTTATAATGAAATTGCAAGCAATATGGATAAAGGAAAGGAGCTTAGATTTGTTTTTTGTGATATCAGTAAAGCCTTCGACAGAGTATGGCACAAAGGTCTTTTATTTAAATTGAAATTATATGGTATAAATGGAAATCTACTTTTGTGGTTTGAAAATTATCTGTCTAACAGAATGCAAAGAGTAAATACTGAAGGTTATTTTTCACAATTTAAGAATGTAAATGCAGGGGTACCTCAAGGATCTGTCCTCGGACCACTATTATTTCTTCTCTACATCAATGATATCACTACTAATGTTTCCACCAATATCAAACTTTTTGCTGATGACACTTCTCTGTATGTAATTATAGATGATAACCCAGCACAGGCCGCACAATCTCTCAACACTGATCTTACTAACATAGGTGAATGGGCAACAACTTGGGACATTAAATTCAATCCAAGTAAAACAAAATCACTCATATTTTCTAGAAAACAAGACACCCATCACATCCCACTATTTTTCCAAAATAGCCAAATCATAGACACATCATCACATCAACACTTAGGACTTACACTTCAAGATGATGCAACATGGAAACAGCACATACAGAATATATACAAAAAAGCTTACAATAGACTTAATATTCTTCGCCATGTCAAAACTAAAGTCAATAGAAAATCATTAATTAAAATATATATGGGATTTATTAGGCCAATTTTGGAATATGCAGATATTATTTGGGATAATTGTACACAACAGGCAAAAGATATTCTTGAATCTGTACAATTAGAAGCAGCTAGGATAATAACAGGTCTTCGTTCTGGGGTATCACATGACAAACTATACAATGAACTAGGTTGGGAAACACTATCTGTAAGACGAAATAAACACAAACATGTAATGATGTACAAAATTATGCATTGGCAGACACCTCAATACTTACAAAATGTTTTAAATCCCTTTATTAATAATCAAAATGATAACCCCTACCCTCTCAGACAAACTAGGCTTTTCAACCCACCGTTATGTAGAACTAATAACTATTTTGACAGTTTTTTCCCTCAAATGTGCCGCACAATTAACATTGCAAATTCTGATCTTCTTAATTCTCCCTCTCCTGCAGCATTAAAAAAATATTTGAATAAAGATATTATTTCTGATAGTGAATCTGTTTCAATTTTCAAAACAGAAGGTAACCGAAGAGCAAGTATTATTCTATGTCGACTTCGAAACTCTTGCAGTAATTTAAATTATGATTTACACCATGACCATCTTACTAATAGTCCTGCTTGTACCTGCTCTGCTGAACATGAAACAGTATCTCATTACTTTTTGGAATGTCCTATTTTTAATAATCAAAGAACAACTTTGTTCACTTCTCTTAATAGTTATGGAAACCACAACCACATTGATAAAAACATTCTTCTCCAGGGCTGTCCTGATTGTGATGGGCTTACAAATAGAAGAATACTTGATGATGTGCATATTTTTATTGGAAAATCCCGTCGTTTTAATTTTTATATGACTTAAAGCCATGATGTTAAACAAAAATATACTATATATTCTATATTTCATCCAGGAGATTCTAGTTGAGCATGACTACTGTCTATTGCGTGTACTTATCATGACATTGTAAATAATTACACTTTATATGTATTAAATGAATTTATTATTTTTAATTGTAACAGTTGTTGGTAGCAGTGACCTGTGCAATATATGCACATGGACTTTTGGTCTAAGCCTGCCAATATCTGTCTATGATAGTGTATATATATGCTGAAATAAATGTATTTGTACATGTACTTGTATGTGTGTGTAAGTGTGTATGAGGTGTGTGAGATGTTTCCTTCATGAGTTACTTCCCCTTAGCCTTGTGTTAATATGAATTATTTTGTGTTAATTTTTTCATTTGCAACATGTCTAAAATATTATGTCTCCTTGTTTATTCCACTTTGGCCATTTGACGGAGAGAATTTATATAGGCTTTGCCTGTTATTCAATCCAATTGATTACGACATCTTGTCAATAAAATTTGATGAAATGAAATGTATATGTGCGTCTGTTTGCAGTCAATGTGTGAAATAATGTTTTATTAAATGTTAAAATTATTTGTTCTCTTTCACATTTTACTTTGGCTTTTGGTTTATAATTTTGGATTTTTTCAATTGACTCCATTTAAATACTATTCCTTATATTTCTATGACCTTGTTTTCTTTTTATACCCCAGTCAAACCCTTTATATCTTCAAAATTGCAGGTTCAATTAATTTCAGATCATCACAGATTTTCTTATGATATTATTCCAATAAATACAGCAGACATGTACATTGCTTTAAAGATATCCTCATGATGTAACGTTGCATCATAATCTGTTTTTCATACAGTCTTTGCTTGTATGTGCATACACTTAAATTTGATTATTATGGACTGTCCGTATCAATCAAAAAAAAGGAAAGAATAAAAAAAGTCTTCTTGAACATTTTAGTCTGATGAAATAGTGTTGTTAAAGTGAAGAACAAATTTTAATATTATTCATATAAAAAGTCAGGCTTTATTTGTTAGTATTCAGACTGAAAGGATTTCCCAGAATACGTGAGATTCCTTCTAGGGCCTAGTAGAGTTCTTTCTCCCCCTCCTTTAATATCTCCGGCGCTACATGCCTCGGACGCTCGACCCCTATAAGCATACACTCCGAAAATTGATTTGCTACGCCACTGTTTAGTGTTTTTATTTTTTGAGTACTTATTCAATAACAAATAAAATAATCATTTTATTTTGGTTTACTATATGGGAAATCTTGTTGACCTTCCTATCATTGATATGAAATATTATCATTTTTTTCACTTTAAGTTCAAGATGTTTCTTGATTGTTAATCAAATAGTTTGGTTATGTGATACAGCAGGATATATTCTTATTTCTTGATTTATTTCACTTAGATCCTGCAGATGTTGAAGGACCTTCATTAAGCCAACAGAAAGATATGGACGCCACCAGATGGTAATTTTCATTTAATTTTTGGTCACAAATCATTGCAAAGGGGATGTGGTCGTACATATCCTAGCGATATTATATCAGCACATACAAACTAAATTTTGGGTCGCAGTGAACACTTTCAATGTTATAGGCCTTGATCTTTTTTCTTTGTCGAAATCATAACAAATATATCTTGATTTTTTCTTTGCCTTTCTAATTATTATGGCAAATTACATAATCCTAGATTTAGGGCGTGTAGGCCTCTCATTGTTCCTATACATGTTAACTTCAGACGTAGTCAAAATACTTTACTGATACTTGCATTTGGATCAAAGAGGGGATGGCAATAAAGTATACAAAGCGATGTTCCCTCCCTTCATTATAGAGTTATGTCCCCTCCTTTGACTTGTTCACACTATTCCTCTCAAAGTACTGCACCAATATACTTAGTAAGCATTTCATTCTAACTGACGATTTGTGAATTATATATCAAGTCAACTCCCATATTAATAGAAATATTTTTCTTTTTGTTTAAAAAATACATTCACTACTCCGCACACATTACTTCACCAATTTAAGTACCTTATATACAAAACCATTACAAAGTGGGAATGTTAATACAGTATATAAATTGGAGGTCCTTCCCCAATTATAGAGTTATGTCCCTTTTTTCTATTACTCCTGAGGTACAATGAAAATGGGTCTGGTGTTCCGCCATATATATATTTAGGCATGGTCTTTAATTCAATTTTCATACCAAAATTTAATTAAGTACTGTTGATCTGATTGCTTGCAATTTTAAACCTTGTTGTATATCTATCTATCTGTATAATTACTTAATTTATTCAAACCTGACATGCAATTCATAAACAATCACATTTCCTTTACTTTGTATCTAACAGAATATCTAGAACATGTTTAATTAAAGTAATGTGTTGAGTTAACTTGATCATTATCTTTTTCAGTATAATCCCTCCTGAATTGCCAGAAGATTGTGACCCTGTCTTCCACCATCAGAAGCGTAATGAGGACAGTAACTGTACTTGCTGACTTCAGTTGGGCATATATGTCTCATAATAAACTTTCATAGTCTTTTATAAATTATTTAATATATGATATGATATTGTGCTTATATATATTTGCCCGATTTTTTTTGACACATGCACATCATCACATGTTCATATTAAATTCTTTCCTCTTTACAAAAGTCCCAGAGACAACAAATGATTGAACTTCAGTAGTTTTGCAATTTAAACATTATGTTTGTTAAGCCCAAAAAACCTCTTTTGATTTATGAACAGATGAAGAAGTATAACTGTAAGGGATTGTCCCATTTATTTTATGATGTGTACATGTATATATATTATTTTATGAATCAAATTTAAACTTGAAATTATCGAAAGTTTGTATTCCATTTAAGTTATTGTTAACACATTTTTAAATATTTTAATTTACATGCAAAAGATTTCCTCAGTAATTATTGTCTTCAAGTTACTTCATTACTTTGTTTTATAACCTATTATTCCACTTATTTAGATTATCACTTTGTCAGTGTGTATATCTGTTAATAGTGAAAATGTTGTGTAAAACATATTATTTAGGTCCTAATTTATTTAACTTACAATTATTTATATTTGTACTGTTTAAACTCGTAATCAGTAATTGTATCACAATAAAATATTGTTTGCGAAAATCTTGACTTGTTATATTCTGAAAAAGTTAGCAGGGATAGTAGGAACAACAATAATCTGGTATCCCAATAAAACGATAAAATGTATTCCCAGTAAGGATACAAATGTAAGATATTTTTTAGGCATATCTTAAATGTACTTTGTATCAAGGCATATTTCAGGCATACCTCAGGCAGAGGTATGATTAAGGCACATTTCAGGCATACCTCAGGTAGAGGTATGATTAAGGCACATTTTGGTATACCTCAGGTAGAGGTATGATTAAGGCACATTTTAGGTATACCTCAGTCAGAGGTATGATTTAGGCACATTTCAGGCATACCTCAGGCAGAGGTATGATTTAGGCACATTTTAGGTATACCTCAGTCAGAGGTATATTTTAGGCACATTTTAGGTATGATTTAGGCACATTTTATGTATACCCCAGTCAGAGGTATGATTTAGGCACATTTTAGGCATATACCTCAGTCAGAGGTATGATTTAAGCACATTTAAGGTGTACCTCAGTCAGAGATATGGAAAAAGGCACATTTAAGGTATACCTCAGTCACAGGTATGAAAAAGGCACATTTAAGGTATACCTAAGTTAGAGGTATGAAAAAGGCACATTTTAGGTATACCTAAGTTAGAGGTATGAAAAAGGCACATTTAGGTATGCCTTAAATGTGCCTCAAATGTACCTATATTGAACAGGTTTTAACCCCTCCTATTTTGTTCTCTTTTTCTTTGTTACCAGAAATGTACCTAAGGCATATCTTACCTTAGGTATGCCTTAGGTACCCCAAAAAGTGTATCTCAAATGCGCTTTTTTTCCCCTAGGTTAATAAAAGAACATGCAATTTAGTACGTTTATAGGTTCCTAGACCAATACAATTGCATTACTTCTGTTAACAGTTAGCAGGGTTTCTGTCAGTCAGTTGATAGACATATCGTTAAAAAATGGAGAATTGGCGGATTAAGGATGCAGGAGAATTCCAGATTTAAAAAGACATCTGGAAGTCTATGTGAACAAAACCTTACTGACAAACAGGAGTAGACCAGATTGCATCCAACAATAGATTTTTTTTCCCATCAACAAGGATATACAAAATCATCTTTATCAAGCAG
Source organism: Mizuhopecten yessoensis (assembly GCF_002113885.1). Taxonomy (NCBI): domain Eukaryota; kingdom Metazoa; phylum Mollusca; class Bivalvia; order Pectinida; family Pectinidae; genus Mizuhopecten; species Mizuhopecten yessoensis. The sequence continues at coordinate 71,119 of NW_018408745.1, read as the reverse complement.
TTGCAGATGCAAGGTAATTTTGAAGTAATTGCATTGCATTAAGCAAAAAGTGAATCAAGCAGGGTGTTACTTAAATATTTTCAATGTATACCTCGTAACTTAAGAATCAGGAATACAGAAGTAATCGTCAAGTTAAGTCTGGATTACATGCATACATTTTTGAACTATACTAGCGGGAAAAAGAAACTGCATGCCTAAAATGTGTTTTAAAAATAAATGTGTATGACGTAGAACAACAAGGTTTTCAGAGACAATTTATTTATTATTTATTAACAGATGCATTCCATTTTCCACGTTATGGAATCAATAAGTTCCGCTCAAGAGTGACGTCAACACAGCAGGGGTCAAGACTGAGTTCATAAAAGTTAATACCTCGTATGTCCACCGTTTGCCTGAATGCAAGCATGGCAACGTCGACGCATGGAGCCTATTAGACGGTTCAAGAATGCTTGTGGGATGGCATACCAGATCTGTACCAACGCTGCAGCCAAATCAGCCAACGTCACCTGTTGATTAGGTAATGCCCGTAATCTGCGCTTCATTTCATCCCAAACGTGTTCAATGGGCGACAGATCGGGGGATACAGCAGGCCAGGGCAACACGTCAACGTTCTGATGGGCCAGCAAGTCAATAGCGACACGAGCTGTGTGTGGCCTGGCGTTGTCCTACTGTAGCGTAATGTGACGTTGCTGTCCTTGCACGAATGGAACGACGTAGGTCTGGAGGATCTCGTCACGGTAGCGTGTTCCTGTTAACAACCACCAGAGGCGTCCTCCCGTTGGCTGGGATGCCGCCCCAAATCATAACGCTGCCTCCGCCGAAAGAACGTCGTTGTACCACACACGCGTCACGGAAACGTTCTCCAACGCGACGATACACTCTGGAACGGCCGTCACTACTTATCCAGGTAGACTCGTGACTCGTCCGTAAACAAAATGCCTGCCCAATCCCGTCGAGTAAATCGCAGATGTCTTCTGCACCAGTCCATACGTGCTACACGATGACGTGGCAGAAGAACTGGGCGGATTGCAGGACGTCGCGGAAGGATAGCGCGTTAACGCAATCGGTTCCGTACAGTTCTCGGGCTTATTTGTAGCAACCCAGGGATTGTCCGAGCAGTCAAACTTGCCGTTTAGAAGCGATTTCTCAAATGGACAAGCCGAATATGGTTGTCCTATTGACGTGACGTCACACGATGACGTCCCGCACGAGGTCGATCGCCGACGTTGCCAAACTGTTGATGTCGTCTCCACAAATCCCGTATTGTGTTTCGATGGACATGAAAACGTGTAGAGACAACGGCTTGGCCCATACCAGCTTTAAGCATACCAATAATCCGGAGGCGGTCATTTTTATTGAGCCTTGGCATAGCATTAATCACAAATTAAAACGTTATAATGCTGTTTTTACTGTTCACTGGTCTCAACAGAGTGATCCAACAGTTGAAAAATAAACTTTCATTGTCGAATTGGATGGCTTGACGAGAAAAACGTGCAAACTGGTCAACGCCTATAGAGAGCAAACTGCACGGGAAAAACTGTCAATGTCATACGGATAGTGTGTATGTGTCATACTCGGTCATGTATGTGAATTTTCATGTACATACAGTTGGTAATACATGTTCTATAACAATTCTCCGCATGCACAGTTTCTTTTTTCCGCTAGTATAGTATCAGCTGAGAATGATTTTACAACAAACAGAACTTTTCAATCAACAAGTGTTGCCTCAACTTTTTTTTAAATGGTGACGCAAAAGAATTCCAGGTATACATAACAGCAAATGACTTGGTTGAGTTTTTTATATTTAACAACTTGTCTTAGATGTTATTTCAATTTTTCTGATATTACGTTGCCCACGTTTATATACTTGGTGGTTTTAAAACATGCTAAACCATGGCTGTACAAATACTGTAAATGTAGAAATTCACAGTACTCTTACTACATGGACAGCACTCGTTTGTATAAATGACCCCAACAAGTATGGTTTTGTGAAACACGATATCTCTGAAAAACATGTGGAATGTATTTTGGCCATGTAAATTACCTGATGTATTTTGTTCACCTTTCGGAATCATGAAATTAACCATTCGCGCAAATACCCATATTTACAGTATGGCTCATATTACTTATAACATACCGTCAACCATGGTTTGATATTTTTTGTTAAATGTCCAGCCAAGTTTGAAACAACCATGGCCAAACCATCCTGTAACCATGGATAAATCATGCTTTAAATAATACATGGTCTAGCCATGTTGTTACCATCATCGAACTAGATGCTGTGACCATGTTCAAATAATATTGTTACCATGGTAAAAGTAATGTTGACTATACTTTAAACATCAACAATGGTTAACAATGGTAAAGCATTTTTGCAAGCAATGATAATTATGTGAGTATAGTTAACCATGTTTTGTCTAATAATGGAAATATGGTTATGGACCATACAGTAAGCTAGTAACAGTTGATCATAGTAAATCTTTAACAACACTTAAAGTCGGGAAATCATAATTGCATAATCATTTTGTCTTTACAGAAAAAGTATTTATGGACAATCTAGAAATATAAATACAGACCCTGAGTCTTTCTGCATAAAAACAGTACTATGTTGTTTTTGCATAAACTTGATGGCTAAAAATGAATGACATAAGTGCAGAATAAAGAACTACAACCAGAGTTTGTTCACAAGGTCAAAAGTATGACGATGATAAACCATGGTCAGAGGTAAAATGACCATCCACAAAGTATTAACAGGATGATAAGTGGAGATGCAGATAATTAAATGTTGTACAGAACTATACATGTCTATTGTTTGTTCAATTTAAATTAAGGCTTATGTAAATAAGCCAGTTTTAAATGAACAAATAACTTAATACTGACTACAATTCATAATTTGAAAGATTTATTTTAGGGAGTACACTTTATAGAACTTAAAGTTCTCTTTATATAACTAAAGAATGTAAAAAATCTGGTATGGACTTAAAGCTAGACAATGGATGTTTATTAGATAACGATGTGACCATATATAGTGTAAGGTAAACGTAATATGATATATAGTGTTAGGCAATCCTAAATATAGATCAACTGCCTGAGAGCATTTCTGATTGGTTGGGGAATGTCATTGTTTTCACAGGCTCTGTAGCAGAAAGACGTCACAATCTTTGTCTTGGAAAATCACGCTACCACCACCACCCACCCACTCACCTGTAAAAGAGATAAATGCATACATGTAGTAATGGTCGTAAAGTGTATATGAACAAGTGTATATATATAATGGCTATAGTAAAGGTATAAGGACATTGATTCATATTATAATCTATTTAAACATTATATGAATAATGGGTAGATTCATCTTTCTGTTGCAATATTGTTTGGCCTGGTTTTCATTCGGATAAGAAGAGGGATGCATTCCTCATTCAAACTTCCCCAAAAATATTCATATATAAATATTTTTTATTATGATGTATTTTGATATGTAAATGTTGTATGTTTGTATGATATGTTGTGATGATCAGTGAAGATGTAGATAATCAAATGTTGTACATAACTATACATATCTGTTGTTTGTTCAAATTAAACAGCATAGTCAACAACGGTCTCTAACCTTGGCTAAGACATGCAACCATTGTTTGACCATGTTAATACGATGATCAAACCATGGTTTATGATGCTTTTACACCTGGTTAGCATGGTTAACCCTATGTTGAATAGATGCTGAAATAACACAAAATATTTATATTTGGATCTACACCATACATGTTTACATCAATTACCTAATAAAATATAAACTATAACTTTTCCTTTCCCATGTGAAGTGTGGATAGTAAGATGTATTGAAATATTATCCATGTCGTATTTGAAGGCACCTGTTAGGTTGGTTTCTTTCGTTTAGCATCTTATCTAGACAATAAGAAGGTTCTATATATAGTGTTTAAAATTACTGTACTGCTAGCAGTCAGCACTAAAATGTATATGAAAATATAACATAATTAGACAGCTAAAATCCTGCATGATGATTGTTTGCAAGGTTGGTGTGAATCTGTCAGTGCAAAACCCAGTTATTCAGTAGCTCATCCTCTGACAAAGAACAGTATTGTAGCATTTTGCTGAAGAAAAAGCACCACACATGGTATATGGATCATCATTAAGTTTCGCTAGGGATTGGTGCTAATGGTCAGTCAAATTAGGGTCTTATATAATGAAGTAAAACAATTGTACTTTCTTTTAATATTACACTTCATGTGCTGCCATACTTCATTGATGGTAAAGGAAGATAGTTATGATTTGTTCATGTAAAGACTATAAATATAATAAATGTGGTGTCAAATATCTCGCTGTCATAATTAATTTAACTCAAGTTAACATTAACCAAATTTATTTACAAGGCAATTTGGATGTAAGCTGCCTAGGTGTTAACAAAAAGCATACTAACATATGGTCCTCCCTGACGTTAGTAAAATATTATTAAAATAATATAATCAACTCATTATGATTCTTTCAAGAGAGCTCCACAAAACATTGTCAAGCAGACATGTGTTATGTAACTCCTGTTTGGTCTAGTCAGAGCTGGCATTAAGATGATGCAGGAGCCCTATAGTAATTGGATCGTCCGTCCATCTGTAACCTATCGCACCATAATCCATGAAATTATCAGATTTGGGTGAATCTGTCCAATATACTTATTCCCTGAATGTAGCTGATTTTGTTTTCTTCCAAAATTGAAACTGATTCAATAATATGTAATTTACCTTTTGTGCTTGAAATGATAATAGGACCAGAATGAAAATGTTGACACATTTATTCTATAGTGGATCATTGTATTTTAAGGGTCAGTGGTGTACACCTGCGACTTCCACCGGGAGCAGTCCTGGGACAGATGGATCAAGGACAAGAAGAATAACATAGTTCATCTCAAAGATGAAATTCTGTCACAGTAGGAAACATTTGACGTAGTATTAAACTGATTAAAAGTTGACTGTGATCATTGTGTATATATATCTGTTGTTATCCCTCGCTTTCACCTAAACGGGGGATATTAATTTAGGTTTGTCTTTCTGCCACGCTTCGTTTCCGTGAAATAACTACACCAAATGTTAACCGATTTTCTTCAAACTTGGTCACAGGGTTAAATGCCTTAAGAGCTGGGCCAAATTCGATCAGCGGACCTAATTTGGCGGAGTTATGATCCCTTGAATAATGAAAAAGTCATTATCTGCCGTTTCCATGCAATAACTGCAACACATGTTGACCGATTTTTTTCAAACTTGATAACAAGGTTAAATGCCTTAAGGGCTCGGCCAAGTTCGATGTCCACTTACAGCAGACTTTATTTGGCGGAGTGATGGCCCCTTGAATAGCCAAGAACATTATTATCTGTTGCGTTTCGTTTCCGTGCAATAACTACAACAAATGTTAACCGATTTTCTTCAAACTTGGTCACAAGGTTAAATGCCTTAAGGGCTCGGTCAAATTCAAACACCACTTTCAGCGGACCACATTTGGCGGAGTTATGTCCCCTGAATAATGAAAAACGTCATTATCTGTCGTTTCCGTGCAATAACTGCAACACATGTTGACCGATTATGTTAAAACTTTGTAACAGGGTTAAATACCTTAAGGGCTCGGCCAAATTTGATGACCACTTACAGCGGACTTTATTTGTCTGAGTCATGGCCCCTTGAATAACCAAAAACGCCAGTATATGCTGCGTTTCGTTTCCGTGCAATAACTACAACAAATGTTTACCAATGTTTTCAAACTTGGTCATGGGTTAAATACCTTAAGGGCTCGGCCAAGTTCGATAATCACTTTCAGCGGACCCCATTTGGCGGAGAGTTATGGCCCCTTGAATAACCAAAAACATCATTATCTGCTGCGTTTCGTTTCCGGGCAATAACTACAACAAATGTTAACCGATTTTCCTCAAACTTGGTCACAGGATTAAATGCCTTTAGGGCTCAGCCAAGTTCGATGACCATATTCAGCGGACCCCATTTGGCATACTTGACCAACATGAAATGCAGGTCAAATTCAGCATCCGCAACATGTAATCAGTAGAGCCACCCCAGATGCATCAATCATGAAATATCGAAGCTGTAGCAGTTGTAATAAGGTATTAAAGAAAGTAGAATAAACCTATTTTCTAATCTAACTATCAATATTCTGTTTTTAAATTGATTCTTGGATCTTGATAGTATGGATTTTGATATTAGATAGGATTAATGACACAAACGTTTCAGACGCAAAAAAAATTGAAGAGGTGCTAACTAACAGGAAGCTGTTGCCTGTTCCTGACGGATTCCAGCAGGGAAATCAGCTGCTTTTCATTCCCAGTCCCATGGGACTTTAAACTTCCAACGAGGAAGCTGAAAGGGCTGCTGTTGCACAAATCCAAACATGTGAAACAAGTAATTACAATGGTACAGTTATATTCTACTAAAAATAAAAACAAAACCTCATTTATATCAGTTTCAGAACCGACTTGATGGAACATTCTGATCTTGAGATGACTGTTTCTGTGGAATAAAAAGTACTACATGCTTTGAATGATTCCTAATATAATACAATATAGCAATATGAATTATGTTACTCTATGTAAAATTGGGCATCTATTCCTGAATTGTCCATATGGAGAAAGGGAATATTGATGACACCATCTTGAGTAGTGTGTACATTTGCAAGGTGGGAGGATTTTAACAAGCACATGCATGTATACCAATACTACATGGGTATGAAGTAGTTGTTTTCAATCATTTTGCAAATACCTACTTGTTGTGTTTAGTGATGGTATTGAAGAAGAGCCCTATATAAGGTTTTGAAAATATATAGGCATAACTTAGCTGACATTGAAAATAGAAAATAGCTATCTGGACCTCTTGTTCAAGTTGTTGCAGTTGCCACATCCAAATTTTCTTCCAAATCATACAGATTAAGATTAAGACAGGAAATACAGATGTAGGGCATTCTCTGATAACCAATGATATCACTCTTTAGGAAAGTACATTTTACCAACTAATATAAGATGTGTTTGTATTTTTCAGAGGAAATCAATGGTATGATATCAGATTTATACATGTTCTTGTTTGATTTATATATTTCTATTTGATGTAAACAAAAAAAGTATAAGAAAGAATCTTAACAATAGTCACCGTATTTAATTGAATAATATATATACATGTACATACATGACATATTGATTTAACTCCAATATTTCTTGAAAATGTGTTTCTTATCATATGCTGGAGTTCAAATTGATGAGATAACAGCTTGTTTGTTCCAGCGGATCATTATACTCTACTAACACATCTTCTCTATGGCGTGTTATCATGAACTCAGAACATAAGCTGAATACAGTGGTCGAAGGTGAAAAGATGGGCCTGGAGCATATAAATTTAAATTCGAAGCAAACTGCCCAAAACAGCGCGTTTCCAGAAAATCGACATCCAATATTTTTTATCGTTTTCTGATACTATTTAAAATGATTGTATTGAAACTATCCAGTATGTAAGTTAACGTTATTAACAATATTTAATGTTCATATCGGACCAAAGGCATTGACAACTGGTCACAAAAAGCTAAATGAACATCTCTTGCCTGGCCCAGTGGCTTATCGACCCCTGAATAAAACACCCACGATTCATTTTATCTTGCTTGAAATAAATTTTCAATTCATATCAAATGTGCAGCATATAAACAACAAATGCACACTGTAGCACCATGATTCAATTGTACATTGCTAACATTCCTTTCATGGCAAGCTCAAGCATACATACTATCAGGTTGTCTGCACTCATAGCTGCCATTGCTAGTGAACTAGAAGATGCTGTAAGCTAATTTAATATAGCTGGAACAGTACTTCAGCATTGACAAAGGCAAATACCAGCTTAGTCTAGATTTACAGTAATGATTTTGTTAAGATTTTCTTTTTCTTGGACTAATGTCATGCAGTATGCGCAGGGAGCAAATGAAAACGAGCACCGCAAATCTAAGCAATAATATTGGTAAAACAAGTGTATTTTAATCAGGGAGATAATTACATATCACTAGCATCTTCCAGGATGCTGCATTAATTTTAGAACTGGTTTGTAAATTATTGTGACATTTTGTGTTGCAAGATTTTAGCTGGTGGGCATAGCCCAGCAGCCTGTGATATCATGCCAAGAAAAGAGGGCTTTTAATGTGTACAAAAGTCTTGGATGTGTTTCTTGTAACTGTTTTAAAATTATATGAAAGAGATTAAATTTGCCAATACATTCAGATGTGTTGCAAGAGTTGGGAAGAACCATAACTGTCATACAATTTGATGCAGCATCCCCATTCCAAAATATGCAAATATTCACTTTATCACACACACATACACTAAATATTTACAGATTAATTTATATATGTGGACTGGTTCAAGTGCAAACAGATATAAACAGACAGCTTGATAGCATAACACTTCGCTTTTGCTGGCACTGAAAGTGGTTTCCTATAAATTACCTGATAATGTAATACAGTGTACAAAAACATTGCTTTGATACTTGTATAGATGAACTCCAGCACATGTTGCATCCATCTTAGTTATTTTTTGCATGCAACCACACTATATATGGGTCCCTTGTTCTCTTGTTATGTATTCCATCTAAGTTATCTAGATGGCACATATAAGAACTTGCTTCTGTCATGGAAATATTTGAGGGAAGGGCTCAGAGCGTAACCTTTAGATTATGAAGATGTTTATCCACAAGATCCTTAGCACTTGCAATATTCAAAAACTGAAATGGTGCATCATCTGTTGTCTTTTTATCAATTCTTCTTTTAATAGCTTGTTCTTAAAACCTGAAAGACCAAAGGTCATTGTATACTAGTACTATAGACTTTCTTCATATAAATAACCTTGACCTACTCTCAAGGTCAATGGTGAAATATGTTAAGATATTCAAGCAGCATATATAGCTATCATGGAAATTCTTCACATACAGAGAACAAGAACAATAATATATAGTATTGCACTCTGTCCATCCGAGAAGTTTGTCCGAGACATAGCTGCTATACTATTTCATCTGGTGTACAAGGACGTCTTGGGATGCAAGAATTAGGTTACCGTAACGAATGCCTTGACCTTTGACCTTAACCTTTGAAAAAAGTTTGGTCAGGTTATATCGTCTATACTATTTCTCCGGATGTAACCAGATTTTGGTGGAAATATTGATTTAAAATAATTTCCTTCACTTTGCTTTTTCTTTTAATTCCCCAAACTATATGCTACCAGAAACTATGCACTCTTGATACTATGTAAAACCATATTGCAAATTGCAACTGTTGGCAACAAAGCAATTTTACCATTACAAACATGATTTAATGTTATTGTATTAGGATAATTTCCTAACAGTAGGTACATACTGACATAAGTGTACTGTTTGTTGGTAAATATAGAAATCATTACCAGTGGCGGACCACTGCAATATTGCCGTGCAATACTTTGCCCTGTTCCTTAAAAGATGACATGTTTATATATATTTTAAATTGTATTGAAAACTTTTGAACAGACAAGTTCATATGGAACAGTGCATAAATCAAAACACTGATTGCCTTGAGAAGTGACAAGTATCAGTCATTCAACAGCGGCAGACAAACCAAAAAATCCATTTGGATGGAAATAGCCAAAGAATTCGAAAAGGAAACGTACACAACTATCACATGTGTTGTATGTATGGTATGTGATGGGTGAGAGACAATGATGTAATGTATGGTCAAAGTGAAAATAAGTTTGTAACTGTTTTTAGGAACTCTCCTAAAGGAGGTGAATTCGGGGACTTCTGTAATAAAGATTGAAGAAGACAGACGCTTTTGTTACACATTTTCACACAGCCAAACAGTAATACATAACACATGGGAACAGGCAAAAGGAAAGTTCATGAAATTAGAAAAAAAAAATCAAGGAAACCAAGGACATACATAACAAATCAGAAGGTTTCAGGAGAGAATTTCTATACGGAAAAGAGATGGACGAGTGTGTGGGAGAATGTCCCAATATTCAACCTCATTTTGAGGTTGAATCCGGGAAGAGAAAAAGTGAAAGAAAAGAGGGAAATGAAAATGGGAGAGAGAAGAAAAAGAGAAAGAGTAAAAATTTGGTAGATCTGCTGAAAGAAATAAGAGAGGAGAGAAAAGAAAAGTATGAGAGGCAAGAGCGTGCAGTAAGTAAAATGCACAAAGAGAATTGTACGTTGATGGGTAGATTTTTAGATCTCTATGAAAAACAAGTGAGAAAGGGTGAGAAAAAGAAGGATGAAAGTGAAAGTGAAGATGATTAATAATACGGTAATAAAAATGTTCCTGTATAGTTATATCTGACCAATCATTTTTCCTTAAAAACATTAGTTGAACTTTTCCTTTTGACTTTCTGTGCTTCTAAGAATTATTTAATTGGAGGCAACAAAATACAATTCTACATTTAAATATGTCCTTTCGCTTAAAACCCCCACTAAAACTAAGTGAATAATAATCATTAACATTATAACACCTGTTGAACATGTACCTTTTTTGTTTTCACTTGTCTATTTTGTTACTTTAATATACATATATCCAGAAATTTATACATATATTGGGTGTAACTCAATACCTTAAATGAGTTGCTGTATCATAATGATGATTGCAGTTAATGTGAAGGTTCATACCAATTTTGTATATACCTATCAAAATGTATGACAGGAGGTATTATTGTATGGGGAGCATCTGTCTGTTAACACTGGTTCTGCAAGATAATTTGCTTAAATATCATCCAATTTTGATGACGCTTGGTATGCATGTACACAAAAACTAAGGCTAATTTCGAAGTTGAGCAAAATATATGCATAATTAATTAGCAAACTGTTTCCTGATTGGTGGATTGTTTCTGCACGACAATTTAGTTAAATATGGCAGGATTCTGATGACACTTGGTCAATATTTACAATTTGTCTAATAGCGAAATTCTTGCATGCATTGTTTGAAATATATAAAAAGGGAGACGATTCCTATGAAAATCACTCTTTTTTAAATGTCATATGGGTGAAATATATATTCCTTTATCTTAAGATGGACACGAACAGAATGTTTTCTCCTTTCACCACATTTCAATGAGCAATACAGTACAAATATTTTTCTAATCACATTTCCATATTTTCATACATTTAGATATAATGTATCAGAAGAATTTTTAGCTCACCTGCCTGAAGGGCAAGTGAGATTATGCCATAAATAAATACTGATATTTTGCCTGTAGTTTTGTTTAAAATCCCTTTTTAGGTTACAAGTGTGAGATCAATACATGGTGAGCGATGCAGGCCCATTGGGCCTCTTCTTTAAGTATGTCATATTGGCAAGGAATGGGTGTATATTGTTCTGCACTGTGTTACTCTTATTGTAGAAAGTTTTGGATATATGTATTAAAAATATGCTAGTTATATGACATTGATGAAGTTTGCTTTTAAGATATAAATGCATACATTTGTGTAGATAAATGTAGTTCCCTTTCTACAATTGGCAACTGAAATTGAACATGGTTAAAGTCTACAATAGTGCTGCAATGTTCCTTCTCTTCTCCATTGCATCCCCAGCATTGACACCCCCTTCTGCAAAAGCCTGAATTTCATTCTCCGTTGCATGGAGTTCATTTTCCTCTGCTTCCATTTGATAGCCATCTGATGCAAGCACAAAATTATGAAGTATACATGTAGCAAAGACAAAATTGCAAATATTTTTAATGTTTAACACATCCATGTACTGCAGTTTCCTCCATTTGCCTTTAAAAAACCAAAACTGCATTCAATCAAATTCCTGGCGACTGAATGTTTGGCATTATATTTTTTTCTGTTGGTGTCAAATGCCCTGTGTCCCGATATGACGTCAAGACTGAACTGGAACACAATATATATCTTTGTAAATTATCAATTATATCTTAAAGATACTGACTTCGAAAGTTACAGTGTGGCAAGAAAATATTTGTTTAGTCTGAAGTTCTGAATAATTGCAGTTTTTAAAAACTATTTGTGTGAACATAGAATGTGTCATGGTAGGTTACATGTACATCACATAACAGTAACAATAACCCTTCCCCAACCCCCCAAACATCCAGAAAATCATTCTTTATCTCCTAACAATGCCAAGTACAGATGTAATCAGAGGACATTTTGGCATTGAATAATTGTTTTCTGCATGCAAACATTAAAGCATGACATAACTTGTGCACCTGTATAGTTAGTATTTCAAAAAGTGTAAATTTACCGCATTCCTGAATGTTACATGAAGTGCAAGACCCATAGGGCAGGTGAATGTGGTAAGTTTTTCTTTTTAAACTTTTTTCCGTAAAATTGAAGGAATTTCAAACCTCAGGTTCTGTGTGGCAAGGATAAGACTATGCATTAAAAATAAGGATCTGAACAAGCATCAGAAGTTCTTCAAGATTAAATTTTGGGTCATTTTTTTCTCTTCTGTTTTTTGGTCACATATATTTGTCTTGTCAAAACAAAGTCTCTGATGATATATATACCAGGTATAATGTAGCGTGTGTGTTAATTACCAGGTTGAGAGAGAGAGAGAGAGTATGTTTGTTTGCCAGAGATTCTTTACCACAACTTCTTACTATATGTAATCTTCTCATTCATGTATTACTACTTGTTTAAAAAACAAAAATGCTTACTTGCATGCTTACTTGCTTTTTATTACTGGCTTATTTGGTTTTGGTGTTCTAAAGTGAAAAGATACTTGCATTTGGTGAGCTTATCAGATTTTGTTTTCTTGCACATTGAGAATTAAAGTAAATGTACATTTCCTTGCATTGTATGGCTTCATGTACATAATTAATGCTTTTGGTGAAAGGGTTATCCAGTATTATAAACAAACATTTAATGTGCTCACAATAGGATTTACAGCTTTGTGATGAAGCTATGAACCTTAGTTGAGGTTTTCTATGATTAACAAACTTAGTCTGAGCAATTTTCATCACGGCATGAGGCCAAGGTTGAGGTGAATGTTGCACAACACAGGTGTACAAATATTTAAATCATTGTTGGTGTCTCATTTGAATCTTTAAGTCTGAGGATATTGTAGTCCGTTAATATCTTAAACACTCTTTTCTTTCCTTGGAATAGAGCAGAAGATCAAGATTATAGATTTTTCAAATGACACTGTTCCTCCAGTCAGAGTATGGAATGAGCAACAGGCATATATGTACAGTTTAGATCAATATCAACATGTTTTTAACTTGACCTTATCCGGACTAATATATCAACTACATGTACATTTCTTTCATTTCCTTTCATCAGAAGAAAATGGAGAGGGAATACAAATGATCCCATGATTATAACGCAGGCATGTATTGGGTCAGGGATTGAGACCATAATGACTTTAGGTTCACGTCCTTATTAATTGATGGATTTAGTATTAATATCTTCATTTCACACAAGAATGAAAAGATATGCCTCCTTTGACCGAAGTTGGAGCATGAAATATTCCTCGTCTGTCTGTTCATCCTTACTGCCCTTTCCTGACCATATTGAAGCTACTGTTTCATGAATGGGCATCAAACTTAGTATTAAGATATAATAAAAATGAGATCACAGTTACCTTTGTCCTGGACCTTAAGTACTGCATAAAGCTTATCTTGGCTACTGTTTCAGGTATGGACTTCAGACTTGGTGAGGGAACTTTATGGTTAAGCAATATATTTTGCCAAAACAACCTGGTTCACTGAAACCTGAAGTTATAAATAGTGTTGACCCTGATATGGATTGATACCAAATTTTATACGGTAATGTGATTAACTCTAAACAGAACATTGAAAGTGTGCATGCTTAACGAGAAGAATCAGTGGTAATTCAAGTTTTCACTTCAGGCATAACCAAACATTCTGTGTTAATGAGGATTAGCTAGGTGCATGTTAGTTGTGCATTATGTTTAAAGGTATAACCCGAGTTGAATCAACAAACAACAGTTGATGAATGTGGCAGCTATAACTATGAGACTACAATTGAAAACAGTTACGATTGTTGCTTAACTTTACTTTTCCCATCAGAAGAAACCTGTCTTCCTCACCAACATTATAAACCTACACGAGTTGGAGTATTGTTTTAAATTTGAATTAAATAAGTTTTATATTAAAAAATGGATGCAACTTGTGACATGATTATTAAATCATATATAAAACATCAAAGGTGTTTTTCAAAGATGTTTTATGCAATCTTAGAATCAAGTACCATTTTGTTAAAAGAATTATTTTCATGCAGAAAAATGACACCATAATAAAGAAATCCAAAAGTGTTGTGCACTACTGCACTTTGATAATGTATTTATAACTATTCTATGAACACATTGTACAGTGTTTTATTCTTATAAACATTTTTTTAATAATAAAACGACTCAATTTCCACCGTGCTGTGCTGTGCAAAGGATAATGAAATATGTACATAAATTACCAGCTCAAGATATATGCACCATCGCCCAGTAAATGGGTATTGTTGGGCGTCTTTTCCTTTATTGTTCGTTTAAGATTGCTATTAGCAAACACCCTAGCATCATGAACGCTGCCTGGCCAACCTACATACACATCTGTGTATGACATAGTGTGGTCACACACTGCCTAAAATGAGTATGCAAGCAAAAATGTTAAGCATTATCAATCTGATGCATAGTTTTGTATGAATATACTGTAGTTGCTTAATGTTGTTCAAGATATTTCGGCTATATGTATCAAACAACATCTTTTTTTGTTACATATGATATATATTTTATGTATGTATATGTAAGCCTTTATATTATCAGTTTTATTTGTATGCTTTTTGTGAAGTAGTTTTCTTCGTTTAACATGTTTGATTAGTAATCTATCTTTATTTGATCTTTAAATGTGATGTAAAGCACAACTTACCATCCAGTTTTCTATGCAAATAATATTTAAATGCCACAACATAGCTGAAAGCATCTGTTCAATAAATATATACATTTTGTATATATAATGTAAAAAGAAAAGTTCTCAACAACAAGCCTCTAGTACTTTCAACTCTTCTAGGAGATTCTTCAGACTGTTTATTTGAAGTAGATGTTGTGACGTCATAAACAATGATGTCACATAACAGTTCACTATAGTGACGTCCGCTATATACGTCCCTGCCATAGCGATATAACAGCAATATAAATACATATCTATGGTCTTAAGGCAGAGTGTACTGTTTGTTTAGACAAATAGTTCTACTCTCTGCCTTAAAATATCTACTTCAAATAAACGTTGTTATAGCGAACTATTATGTGACGTCATAGTTTATGACGTCACAACATAAACTTCATATAAACAGTCTGAGGAATCTCCTAGAAGAGATTAAAGTACTAAAGACTCGTTGTTGAGAATTTTTCTTTTTACACTATTCCTTCGTCCGTATAGATAATTTTTCTGCTTTTATAATATATATATATATGTTCAACATCAAAATGATGGGAAATCTGCGACTCTCTATCTGACATCACACAGCTTACCAACATCTTTGAACTTCAAAGTTAATTTTGAAGTTCAAGATGTTAGTAAGCTGTGTAATATAGAAATGATATTAAGAAGCTCATAGAATTAATATTAAATCTTGAATTTAAGTAAAGACATAGAGGAAAAGAGAGATTTAGGAATTGAAATACCCGAAAGCAAGTATGATATGAAATATGTTAGTTATTTGAACACATTTTTTCGATGATGCTGTTCTCACCTGCAATACAACAGAATAGTGTTTTTTTTCTGTTTAGGTAGCTGCCTGCATGGTGCACATGCTTTCGTATGGCAATATGTGTGCCATCAATAGCACCAATACAATTTGGGAAGCCTCCATATTCAAGAAATCACATCACTACGTTTAAAGATCACCTGAAAAATCACAGATTTAAAGAACTATTTATAAACATTTGTATAAATATATGTTGAAGTCAGTGTATTTTAAATTGTAAACTGCATCCAAAACGTTGTGGCTTATAGAGGTTCCCATACAAGCGGTGGTTGGTTATCATGTTTAGTTAACTCGAGTTAGTTAATTTTCAAATCGTATCAAGACACCAGGTTTAATAAGCATCTTTTACAATTTGAAAATCAACTTACCAGAGTAAGATAAACAGCATAATCAACCATCACAAGTTTTGGGACCTTTTTATCCGACATTTGTCAGAAAATATTGTTCCTGTTTTCAATCAAGGAAACAATTTCCATGAACTATGCCATCACAATGGAAGATGACGTCGAAAAGCCTTGATGGCATAATTGGAAGATTCACCAATGAAATCATAAATAGCCTCCAGGGACTACCCACTAGTGTATAACCAAAAATGTTCATCAGCTCCTAGTGTAGCGGAACTGGGTTGATCGTCGGCAACCAGGTAGCTCAATTGGTAGAATGTCCTTGGAGTTTGGAAGGTCCCGGGTTTGAGTTCTGGTCTGGACGTGCATTTCTCTCCTGCTACTGCATTTGGTGCCTGTGACCAATTCTTGTTAGGGTAGTCGAATCTTGGTTATAATAGTGTTGCCTTTTGGGGGCCAAACTTAAAAAACGGAGGGAGGAATTAAATAATAGTGGAATCTGCAGACTCAGTAGTTTCCAACGACTGAGAAAACCTACTGTGGTTGTGGAAGAAACAAATGTGTGAAACTGTCTTTTGGTAGTTATGATATTCAAGGAACGCCACTACTTTAAAATTCTAGCTAGGTAGGTCTACTTAAGCATTGTATTACAATAATAAATGTACTGATGAAGCATGCATAGCATACAGCTCCTGTAAAGGATGAAGCATACCCCTACCACCTACAGGTATGTGTAAACAACGGTTAAATTAAATTGTTTAATAGTTATTACATTGAATGAAATAGAATAATGACTTGATTATTTTACTGATCACCATGATTATAGACTACCTGTTGGCCACTGAATAAATTGGTCTGAGAAGCACAGTAGGGCCGACATCACTCGCCTCACAGTTGTGTGTGTAGTTGACAGTGTTACACCAAACCGGTCGCCTACCAATCGCTAACGATAACACTCCGGTGTTGCCAAAAACCAATGTGTTATGAGAACCTGTTTCATTGGTGCCACTGGTTCTCTACCATGTGTTACACCAGGCGTCAATTTACCAGTATTTACTAGCAGTCGTGTCAATATTTCGGTCGAATTACGCGTCATTCTCAAATGAGACTTAAACTCGTTCCCAGAATATAAAGGAATTGTTTTTTCAAAATAGTCTGCGATTTTCGTGGCCTTTTGCTGTTTTGGATAAAGTATAACTGTCGCAATGTCGTCATCGTCGTCACTGTCCAAAATGTGTCTGAAAATAAGAATTCGTCCAAAAACATAAAAAGTCCAGGTAAAGTGTCGATTTGTCCGTCACTGGCCGCCTACTTGGACTGAGATCTACGGCACGGGTTGTTTCTTTATGCAGAACGAAACCGCGCCACCTACGAACCGTTCCGACTACATAAACGAAAGCGGCCCTGGAAAAATATCTAGCTTGTCCAAAACAGACTATCTGTGAGTTAATCAAGTAATTGAATGGACTTCGAATCATATACAATTCATATACTTTTTAATTTTCATAGTATTTGAGTATCTAATTTAACTGAAGGTTCTTCTCCAGCATTGTTATATAAATGATACTGTTATGTTTAACAAAATTGAATAACTAACATTTTTGAAAAGTAATTTCATGTATATGTTTATATGATAAAACGAATACGTTTTAGGAAAGAGATGGTTAATTTTATGATTTTAGATTTCATTTCAGATAGAATATGAGATGCTCTACCGGTGTATGATTTACTAGTGAATGGCTCATTTTATAGTGTCGATACTATGTTTCAATGTGTTTATTTTATTGTTGATTAATGCAATGAATTGATACGGAAACAGATAAATATCACGTCTCCCCATTATGTCTGTACTGATTAACCACAAAGTTAAAATAAAAAGAGATAGAAGGCATGAATTTGAAATTGAAGTTGAAGCTAATAAGCATATTTTGAGTATCGTTGAATATGGGTACACAATTCCATTTTTGAGCGAACCTTCCAGATCAATTACACGTAACAATAAGTCTGCCCTGGAGCAAGCAGAATTTGTTACGGAGGCTGTTGGTGATTTAGTAAAAAAACAAGTGTGTGATACAAGTACCGTTCTGCCCCGTAGTAGTGAATCCATTGACCGTGTCGGTAAATAAATCTGGTAAGAAACGGCTTATATTAGACCTCGGGAAAGTCAATGAAGTAGTGTTGTATTTGAAAATACTTGAAGGCCACTCCCATACATAGGTGTTGAGCTGAGATCACACCCTACAACGGGAGGTATATGTAAGATGTAAAGGTCACACCATACAACTGGAGGTATATGTAAGATGTAAACGTCACACTCTACAACGGGAGGTATATGTAAGATGTAAAGGTCACACCATACAACTGGAGGTATATGTAAGATGTAAATGTCACACCCTACAACGGGATGTATATGTAAGATGTAAAGGTCACACCCTACAACAGGAAGTATATGTAAGGTGTAAAGGTCACACTCTACAACTGGAGGTATATGTAAGATGTAAAGGTCACACCCTACAACGGTATGTATATGTAAGATGTAAAGGTCACACCCTACAACGGTAGGTATATGTAAGATGTAAAGGTCACAACCTACAACAGGAAGTATATGTAAGGTGTAAAGGTCACACTCTACAACGGGAGGTATATGTAAGATGTAAAGGTCACACCCTACAACGGTAGGTATATGTAAGGTTTAAAGGTCACACCCTACAACGAGAGGCATATGCAAGATGTAAAGATCACACCCTACAACGGGAGGTATACATGAGATGTAAAGGTCAGAGTTTACAACGGGATGTATATGTAAGATGTAAAGGGCACACCCTACAACAGGAAGTATATGTAAGGTTTAAGGGTCACACCCTACAACGGTAGGTATATGGAAGATGTAAAGGTCACACACTTCAACGGGAAGTATATGTAAGGTTTAAGGGTCACACCCTACAACGGTAGGTATATGTAAGGTTTAAGGGTCACACCCTACAACGGTAGGTATATGTAAGGTTTAAAGGTCACACCCTACAACAGGAAGTATATGTAAGGTTTAAAGGTCACACCCTACAACAGGAAGTATATGTAAGGTGTAAATATCACACCCTACAAGGGGATGTATATGTAAGGTGTAAAGGACAAACCCTACAACAGGAGGTATATGTAAGATGTAAAGGTCACACCCTACTACGGGAGGTATATGTAAGGTGTAAAGGTCACACCCCACAACGGGAGGTATAGGTAAGTTGTAAAGGTCACACTCTACAACGGGAAGTATATGTGAGGTGTGAAGGTCACACTCTACAACATGAGGCATATTTAAAGTGTAAACGTCACACTCTAAAACGGGAGGTATATGTAAGATATAAAGGTCCCACCTTACAACGGGAGGTATATGTAAGATGTAAAGGTCACACCCTACAACCTCAGGTATATATAAAGGATGGTATTTATAAGGTGTAAAGGTCCCACCCAAAACGTGAGGTATATGTTAGGTGTAAAGGTCACACTCTACAACGGGAGGTATTTGTAAGGTGTAAAGGTCACACCCCACAACGGGAGGTATAGGTAAGTTGTAAAGGTCACACTCTACAACGGGAAGTATATGTGAGGTGTGAAGGTCACACTCTACAACATGAGGCATATTTAAAGTGTAAACGTCACACTCTAAAACGGGATGTATATGTAAGATATAAAGGTCCCACCTTACAACGGGACGTATATGTAAGATGTAAAGGTCACACCCTACAAGGGGAGGTATTTGTAAGATGTAAAGGTCACACCCTACAACGGGAAGTATATGTAAGGTTTAAAGGTCGCACACTAAAACGAGAGGTATATGTAAGGTGTAAAGATCACACCCTACAACAGGAGGTACATATAAGATGTAAAGGTCACAGTTTACAACGGGGGGTATATATGTTAGGTGTAAAGGTCACATCCTACAACCGGAGGTATATGTAAGGTATAAAGTCACACCCTACAACCGGAGATATATGTAAGGTGTGAAGGTCACACCCTAGAAAGGGAGGTATATGTAAGATGTAAAGGTCACACTCTACAACGGATGGTATTTATAAGGTGTAAAGGTCCCACCCAAAACGTGAGGTATATGTTAGGTGTAAAGGTCACACTCTACAACGGGAGGTATTTGTAAGGTGTAAAGGTCACACCCTACAACCGGAGATATATGTAAGGTGTGAAGGTCACACCTTAGAAAGGGAGGTATATGTAAGATGGAAAGGTCACACCCTACAACCTCAGGTATATATAAAGTGTAAAGGACACACCCTACAACGGGATGTAAATGTAAGATGTAAAGATCACGACCTACAACAGGAGGTATATGTAAGGTGTCAAGGTGAAACCCTACAACGGGAGGTATATGTAAGGTGTAAAGGTCACACCCTACAACGGGAAGTATATGTAAGGTTTAAAGGTCACACACTAAAACGAGAGGTATATGTAAGGTGTAAAGATCACACCCTACAACAGGAGGTACATATAAGATGTAAAGGTCACAGTTTACAACGGGAGGTATATATGTTAGGTGTAAAGGTCACATCCTACAACGGGAGGTATATGTAAGGTGTAAAGGTCACACTCTACAACGGGGGGTATATGTCATGTGTAAAGGTCACACCCTACAATCGGAGATATATGTAAGGTGTGAAGGTCAAACTCTACAACGGGGGGTATATGTAAGATGTAAAGGTCACACCCTACAACGGGAGGTATATGTAAGGTGTAAAGGTGAACCCCTACAACGGGAGGTATATGTAAGGTGTAAAGGTGACACACCACAACGGCAGGGATATGTCATGTGTAAAAGTCACACCCTACAATCGGAGATATATGTAAGGTGTGAAGGGCAAACTCTACAACGGGGGGTATATGTAAGATGCAAAGGCCAAACCCTACAACGGGAAGTATATGTAAGGTTTAAAGGTCGCACACTAAAACGAGAGGTATATGTAAGGTGTAAAGATCACACCCTATAACAGGAGGTACATATAAGATGTAAAGGTCACAGTTTCCAACGGGAGGTATATATGTTAGGTGTAAAGGTCACATCCTACAACGGGAGGTATTTGTAAGGTGTAAAGGTCACACCCTACAACGGATGGTATTTATAAGGTGTAAAGGTCCCACCCTACAACGTGAGGTATATGTTAGGTGGAAAGGTCACACTCTACAACGGGAGGTATATATAAGGTGTAAAGGTCCCACCCTAAAACGGGAGGTATATGTAAGATGAATAGGTCACACCCTACAACCTCAGGTATATATAAAGTGAAAAGGACACACCCTACAACGGGATGTAAATGTAAGATGTAAAGATCACGACCTACAACAGGAGGTATATGTAAGGTGTAAAGGTGACACACCACAACGGCAGGGATATGTCATGTGTAAAGTAAGGTGTAAAGATCACACCCTACAACAGCAGGTACATATAAGATGTAAAGGTCACAGTTTACAACGGGAGGTATATATGTTAGGTGTAAAGGTCACATTCTACAACGGGAGGTATATGTAAGGTGTAAAGGTGAACCCCTACAACGGGAGGTATATGTAAGGTGTAAAGGTGACACACCACAACGGCAGGGATATGTCATGTGTAAAAGTCACACCCTACAATCGGAGATATATGTAAGGGGTGAAGGGCAAACTCTACAACGGGGGGTATATGTAAGACGTAAAGGTCACACCCTACAACGGGAAGTATATGTTAAGTGTAAAGGTCCCACCCTACAACGGGAGGTATATATAAGATGTAAATGTCACAATTTACAACGGGAGGTATATATGCTACAATCGGAGATATATGTAAGGTGTGAAGGTCAAACTCTACAACGGGGGGCATTTGTAAGATGTAAAGGTCACACCCTACAACAGGAAGTATATGTAAGGTGAAAAGGTCACACTCTACAACGGGAGGTATATATAAGGTGTAAAGGTCCCACCCTAAAACGGGAGGTATATGTAAGATGAATAGGTCACACCCTACAACCTCAGGTATATATAAAGTGTAAAGGACACACCCTACAACGGGATGTAAATGCATGATGTAAAGGGCACGACCTACAACGGGAGGTATATGTAAGGTGTAAAGGTGAAACCCTACAACGGGAGGTATATGTAAGGTATAAAGGTCACACTCTACAACGGGGGTTATATGTAAGATGTAAAAGTCACACCCTACAACGGGAGGTATTTGTAAGATGTAAAGGTCACACCCTACAACGGGAGGTATTTGTAAAATTTAAAGGTCACACCCTACAACCTCAGGTATATATAAAGTGTAAAGGACACACCGTACAACGGGATGTAAATGTAAGATGTAAAGGTTACACCCTACAACGGGAAGTATATGTAAGGTTTAAAGGTCACACACCTACAACGGGAGGTATATGTAAGGTGTAAAGGTGACACTCCACAACGGCAGGTATATGTAAGGTGTAAAGGTCACAGTATATATAAAGTGTAAAGGACACACCGCACAACGGGATGTAAATGTAAGATGTAAAGATTTCACCCTACAACGGGAAGTATATGTAAGGCTTAAAGGTCACACACTAAAACGAGAGGTATATGTAAGGTGTAAAGATCACGCCCTACAACAGCAGGTACATATAAGATGTAAAGGTCACACTTTACAACGGGGGGTATATATGTTAGGTGTAAAGGTCACATCCATATGTAAGGTTTAAAGGTCACACACTAAAACGAGATGTATATGTAAGGTGTAAAGATCACACCCTACAACAGGAGGCACATATAAGATGTAAAGGTCACAGTTTACAACGGGGGGTATATATGTTAGGTGTAAAGGTCAAATCCTACAACGGGAGGTATATTTAAGGTGTAAAGGTGACACTCCACAACGGCAGGTATATGTAAGGTGTAAAGGTCACACCCTAAAACTGTAAGATGTAAAGGTCACACCCTACAACCTCGGGTATATATAAAGTGTAAAGGACACACCCTACAACGGGATGTAAATGTAAGATGTAAAGATTTCACCCTACAACGGGAAGTATATGTAAGGCTTAAAGGTCACACACTAAAACGAGAGGTATATGTAAGGTGTAAAGATCAAATCCTACAACGGGAGGTATATATAAGATGTAAATCTCACAGTTTACAACGGGAGGTATATATGTTAGGTGTACAGGTCACATCCTACAACGGGAGGTATATTTAAGGTGTAAAGGTGACACTCCACAACGGCAGGTATATGTAAGGTGTAAAGGTCACACCCTACAACGTGAGGTAAATGTTAGGTGTAAAGGTCACACTCTACAACGGGAGGTATTACAACGGGGGGTATATTTAAGGTATAAAGGTCACACTCTACAACGGGAGGTATTACAACGGGGGGTATCTGTAAGGTATAAAGGTCACACTCTACAACGGGAGATATATGTAAGATGTAAAGGTCACACCCTTCAACGGGAAGTATATTATATATAAAGTGTAAAGGACACACCCTACAACGGGATGTAAAGGGAGGTATATGTAAGGTGTAAAGGTGAAACTCCACAACGGCAGGTATATGTCAGGGGTAAAGGGCACACCCTACAACCGGAGATATATGTAAGGTGTAAAGGTGAAACCCTACAACGGGAGGTTTATATAAGATATAAAGATCACACCCTACAACGGGAGGTATATGTTAGATGTAAAGGTCACACTCTACAACGGGAGGTATTAGTAAGGTTTAAAGGTCACACCCTACAACGGGGGGAATGTTTAAGGTGTAAAGGTCACACCCTTCAACGGTAGGAATATGTAAGATGTAAATGTCAAACCCTAGAACACGGGATGTAAATGTAAGATGTAAAGGTTACACCCTACAAGGGGAAGTATATGTAAGGTTTAAAGGTCACACACTAAAACGAGAGGTATATGTAAGGTGTAAAGATCACACCCTACAACAGGAGGTATATATAAGATGTAAAGGTCACAGTTTACAACGGGGGTTATATGTAAGATGTAAAAGTCACACGCTACAACGGGAGGTATTTGTAAGATGTAAAGGTCACACCCTACAACCTCGGGTATATATAAAGTGTAAAGGACACACCGCACAACGGGATGTAAATGTAAGATGTAAAGATTTCACCCTACAACGGGAAGTATATGTAAGGTTTAAAGGTCACACACCTACAACGGGAGGTATATGTAAGGTATGAAGGTCACACCCTACAACGGTAGGTATATGTAAGGTGTAAAGGTGACACTCCACAACGGCAGGTATATGTAAGGTGTAAAGGTCACAGTATATATAAAGTGTAAAGGACACACCGCACAACGGGATGTAAATGTAAGATGTAAAGGTCACACCCTACAACGGGCAGTATATGTAAGGTTTAAAGGTCACACACTCAAACGAGAGGTATATGTAAGGTGTAAAGATCACACCCTACAACAGGAGGTATATATAAGATGTAAAGGTCACAGTTTACAACGGGGGGTATATATGTTAGGTGTAAAGGTCAAATCCTACAACGGGAGGTATATTTAAGGTGTAAAGGTGACACTCCACAACGGCAGGTATATGTAAGGTGTAAAGGTCACACCTTACATATACCTCCCGTTGTATAGTGTGAATGTCACACTATACAACGGGAGGTATATGTAAGGTGTAAAGGTCACACTCTACAACGGGAGGTATTTGTAAGGTGTAAAGATCACACCCAACAACGGGGGGTATATGTAAGGTTTAAAGGTCACACCCTACAATGGGAGGTATGTTTAAGGTGTAAAGGTCACACCCTTCAACGGTAGGTATATGTAAGATGTAAATGTCAAACCCTAGAACGGGAAGGATATGTTAAGTGTAAAGGTCCCACCCTACAACGGGAGGTATATATAAGGTGCAAAGGTCGCACCCTACAACGGGAGGTATATGTAAGGTGTAAAGGTCACATCCTACAACGCGAGGTATATGTAAGGTGTAAAGGTCACACCCTACAACGGGAAATATATGTAAAGTGTTAAGGTCCAACCCTACAACTGGACTTATATATAACGTGTAAAGGTCACACCCTACAACGGGAGGTATATGTAAGATGTAAAGGTCACGACCTACAACAGGAGGTATATGTAAGGTGTAAAGGTGAAACCCTACAACGGGAGGTATTTGTAAGGTGTAAAGATCACACCCAACAACGGGGGGTATATGTAAGGTTTAAAGGTCACACCCTAAAACGAGAGGTATATGTAAGGTGTAAAGATCAAATCCTACAACGGGAGGTATATATAAGATGTAAATGTCACAGTTTACAACGGGAGGTATATATGTTAGGTGTAAAGGTCACATCCTACAACCGGAGGTATATGTAAGGTATAAAGGTCACACCTTACAACGGGAGGTATATTTAAGATGTAAAGGTTACACCCTCCAACGGGAGGTATATGTAAGGTGTAAAGGTCACACCCTAAAACGGGAGGTATATGTAAGATGTAAAGGTCACACCCTACAACCTCAGGTATATATAAAGTGTTAAGAACACACCCTACAACGGGATGTAAATGTAAGATGTAAAGGTCACGACCTACAACGGAAGGTATATGTAAGGTGTAAAGGTGAAACCCTACAACGGGAGGTTTATATAAGATATAAAGATCACACCCTACAACGGGAGGTATATATAAGATGTAAATGTCACAATTTACAACGGGACTTATATATAACGTGTAAAGGCCACACACTACAACGGGAGGTATATGTAAGATGTAAAGGTCACGACCTACAACGGGAGGTATATGTAAGATATAAAGATCACACCCTACAACGGGAGGTTTATATAAGATATAAAGATCACACCCTACAACGGGAGGTATATATAAGATGTAAATGTCACAATTTACAACGGGACTTATATATAACGTGTAAAGGCCACACACTACAACGGGATGTATATGTAAGATGTAAAGGTCACGCCCTACAACGGGAGGTATATGTAAGGTGTAAAGGTCACACCCTACAACAGGAAGTAAATGTAAGGTGTAAAGGTCACACTCTACAACGGGAGGTATATGTAAGATGTAAAGGTCACACCCTACAACGGTAGGTATATGTAAGGTTTAAAGGTCACACCCTACAACGAGAGGTATATGCAAGATGTAAATATCACACCCTACAACGGGAGGTATACATGAGATGTAAAGGTCAGAGTTTACAACGGGATGTATATATGTTAGGTGTAAAGGTCACACCCTACAACGGGAGGTATATGTAAGGTGTAAAGGTGACACTCCACAACGGGAGGTATATGTAAGGTGTAAAGATCACACTCTACAACGGATGGTATTTATAAAGTGTAAAGGTCCTACCCTGCAACAGGAGATATATGTAAGGTGTAAAGGTCACACTCTACAACGGGAGGTATATGTAAGATGTAAAGGTCACACCCTTCAACGGGAAGTATATGTAAAGTGTAAAGGTTCCACCCTGCAACGGGAGGTATATATAAGGTGTAAAGGTCCCAACCTACAGGGGGCGGTATATGTAAGGTGTAAAGATCACACCCTACAAGGGGATGTATATGTAAGGTGTAAAGGTCAAACCCTACAACGGGAGGTATATGTAAGATGTAAAGGTCACACCCTACTACGGGAGGTATATGTAAGGTGTAAAGGTCACAACCCACAACGGGAGGTATAGGTAAGTTGTAAAGGTCACACTCTACAACGGGAAGTATATGTGAGGTGTGAAGGTCACACTCTACAACATGAGGTATATTTAAAGTGTAAACGTCACACTCTAAAACGGGAGGTATAGGTATGATATAAAGGTCACACCCTACAACGGGAGGTATTTGTAAGATTTAAAGGTCACAACCTACAACCTCAGGTATATATAAAGTGTAAAGGACACACCCTACAACGGGATGTAAATGTAAGATGTAAAGGTCACACCCTACAACGGGAAGTATATGTAAGGTTTAAAGGTCACACACTAAAACGAGATATATATGTAAGGTGTAAAGATCACACCCTACAACAGGAGGTACATATAAGATGTAAAGGTCACAGTTTACAACGGGGGGTATATATGTTAGGTGTAAAGGTCACATCCTATAACGGGAGGTATATGTAAGGTGTAAAGGTGACACTCCACAACGGCAGGTATATGTCAAGTGTAAAGGTCACACCCTACAACCGGAGATATATGTAAGGTGTGAAGGTCACACCCTACAACGGGAGGTATATGTAAGATGTAAAGGTCACACTCTACAACGGATGGTATTTATAAGGTGTAAAGGTCCCACCCTACAACGTGAGGTATATGTTAGGTGTAAAGGTCACACTCTACAACGGGAGGTATATGTAAGATGTAAAGGTCACACTCTACAACGGGAGGTATTTGTAAGGTGTAAAGGTCACACCCAACAACGGGAGGTATATTTAAGGTATAAAGGTCACACCCTTCAACGGTAGGTATATGTATGATGTAAAGGTCACACCCTACAACGGGAAGTATATGTTAAGTGTAAAGGTCCCACCCTACAACGGGAGGTATATATAAGGTGTAAAGGTCCCACCCTAAAACGGGAGGTATATGTAAGATGTAAAGGTCACACCCTACAACCTCAGGTATATATAAAGTGTAAAGGACACACCCTACAACGGGATGTAAATGTAAGATGTAAAGGGCACGACCTACAACGGGAGGTATATGTAAGGTGTAAAGGTGAAACCCTACAACGGGAGGTATATGTAAGGTATAAAGGTCACACTCTACAACGGGGGGTATATGTAAGATGTAAAGGTCACACCCTACAACGGGAGGTATTTGTAAGATTTAAAGGTCACACCCTACAACCTCAGGTATATATAAAGTGTAAAGGACACACCCTACAACGGGATGTAAATGTAAGATGTAAAGGTCACACCCTACAACGGGAAGTATATGTAAGGTTTAAAGGTCACACACTAAAACGAGAGGTATATGTAAGGTGTAAAGATCACACCCTACAACAGGAGGTACATATAAGATGTAAAGGTCACAGTTTACAACGGGGGGTATATATGTTAGGTGTAAAGGTCACATCCTACAACGGGAGGTATATGTAAGGTGTAAAGGTGACACTCCACAACGGCAGGTATATGTCAAGTGTAAAGGTCACACCCTACAACCGGAGATATATGTAAGGTGTGAAGGTCACACCCTACAACGGGAGGTATATGTAAGATGTAAAGGTCACACTCTACAACGGATGGTATTTATAAGGTGTAAAGGTCCCACCCTACAACGTGAGGTATATGTTAGGTGTAAAGGTCACACTCTACAACGGGAGGTATATGTAAGATGTAAAGGTCACACTCTACAACGGGAGGTATTTGTAAGGTGTAAAGGTCACACCCAACAACGGGAGGTATATTTAAGGTATAAAGGTCACACCCTTCAACGGTAGGTATATGTATGATGTAAAGGTCACACCCTACGACGGGAAGTATATGTTAAGTGTAAAGGTCCCACCCTACAACGGGAGGTATATATAAGGTGTAAAGGTCCCACCCTAAAACGGGAGGTATATGTAAGATGTAAAGGTCACACCCTACAACCTCAGGTATATATAAAGTGTAAAGGACACACCCTACAACGGGATGTAAATGTAAGATGTAAAGGGCACGACCTACAACGGGAGGTATTTGTAAGATGTAAAGGTCACACCCTACAACGGGAGGTATATGTAAGGTGTAAAGGTGAAACCCTACAACGGGAGGTATATCTAAGGTGTGAAGGTCACACCCTACAACGGGAAGTATATGTAAGATGTAAAGGTCACACCCTACAACGGGAGGTATATGTAAGATGTAAAGGTCACGACCTACAACGGGAGGTATACATAAGATGTAAATGTCACAGTTTACAACGGGAGGTATATGTAAGGTATAAAGGTCACACCTTACAACGGGAGGTATATTTAAGATGTAAAGGTTACACCCTCCAACGGAAAGTATATATAAGGTGTGAATGTCACACTATACAACGGGAGGTATATGTAAGGTGTAAAGGTCACACCCTAAAACGGGAGGTATATGTAAGATGTAAAGGTCACACCCTACAACCTCAGGTATATATAAAGTGTAAAGAACACACCCTACAACGGGATGTAAATGTAAGATGTAAAGGTCACGACCTACAACGGGAGGTATATGTAAGGTGTAAAGGTGAAACCGTTCAACGGGAGGTATATGTAAGGTATAAAGGTCACACTCTACAACGGGGTGTATATGTAAGATGTAAAGGTCACACCCTACAACGGGAGGTATTTGCAAGATGTAAAGGTCACACCATACAACGGGAGGTATTTGTAAGATTTAAAGGTCACACCCTACAACCTCAGGTATATATAAAGTGTGAAGGACACACCCTACAACGGGATGTAAATGTAAGATGTAAAGGTCACGACCTACAACAGGAGGTATATGTAAGGTGTCAAGGTGAAACCCTACAACGGGAGGTATATGTAAGGTGTAAAGGTCACACTCTACAACCGGGGGTATATGTAAGGTTTAAAGGTTACACACTAAAACGAGAGGTATATGTAAGGTGTAAAGATCACACCCTACAACAGGAGGTATATATAAGATGTAAAGGTCACAGTTTACAACGGGAGGTATATATGTTAGGTGTAAAGGTCACATCCTACAACGGAAGGTATATGTAAGGTGTAAAGGTGACACTCCACAACGGTAGGTATATGTCAGGTGTAAAGGTCACAGCCTACAACCGGAGATATATGTAAGGTGTGAAGGTCACACCCTACAACGGGAGGAACATGTAAGATGTAAAGGTCACACTCTACAACGGATGGTATTTATAAGGTGTAAAGGTCACACCCTACAACGTGAGGTATATGTTAGGTGTAAAGGTCACACCCTACAACGGGAAGTATATGTTAAGTGTAAAGGTCCCACCCTACAACGGGAGGTATATATAAAGTGCAAAGGTCGCACCCTACAACGGGAGCTATATGTAAGGTGTAAAGGTCACATCCTACAACGCGAGGTATATGTAAGGTGTAAAGGTCACACCCTACAACGGGAAGTATATGTAAAGTGTTAAGGTCCAACCCTACAACTGGACTTATATATAACGTGTAAAGGCCACACCCTACAACGGGAGGTATATGTAAGATGTAAAGGTCACGACCTACAGCGGGAGGTATATGTAAGATATAAAGATCACACCCTACAACGGGAGGTATATATAAGATGTAAATGTCACAATTTACAACGGGAGGTATATATGTTAGGTGTACAGGTCACATCCTACAACGGGAGGTATATGTAAGGTGTAAAGGTCACACCCTACAACGGGAGGTATATGTAAGATTTAAAGGTCACACCCTACAACCTCAGGTATATATAAAGTGTAAAGGACACACCCTACAACGTGATGTAAATGTAAGATGTAAAGGTCACGACCTACAACGGGAGGCATATGTAAGGTGTAAAGGTGAAACCCTAAAACGGGGGGTATATGTAAGATGTAAAGGTCACACCCTACAACGGGAGGTAAATGTAAGGTTGAAAGGTCACACACTAAAACGAGAGGTATATGTAAGGTGTAAAGATCACACCCTACAACGGGAGGTATATATAAGATGTAAAGGTCACAGTTTACAACGGGAGGTATATATGTTAGGTGTAAAGGTCACATCCTACAACCGGAGATATATGTAAGGTGTAAAGGTGACACTCCACAACGGCAGGTATATGTCAGGTGTAAAGGTCACATCCTACAACCGGAGGGATATGTAAGGTGGGAAGGTCACACCCTACAACGGAAGGTATATGTAAGAGGTAAAGGTCACACTCTACAACGGATGGTATTTATAAGGTGTAAAGGTTCCACCCTACAACGGGAGGTATATGTAAGGTGTAAAGGTCACACCCTTCAACGGTAGGTAAATGTATGATGTAAAAGTCACACCCTACAACGTGAGGTATATGTAAGGTATAAAGGTCACATCCTACAACAGGAGGTATATGTATGGTGTAAAGGACACACCCTACAACGGGATGTAAATGTAAGATGTAAATGCCACAGTTTACAACGGGAGGTATATATGTTAGGTGCAAAGGTCACATCCTACAACGGGAGGTATATGTAAGGTCACACCCTACAACGGAAGGTATATGTAAGAGGTTAAGATGTAAAGGTCACAGTTTACAACGGGAGGTATATATGTTAGGTGTAAAGGTCATACCCTACAACGGGAGGTATATGTGAGGTGTAAAGGTCACACCCTACAACGGGAGGTATATGTTAGGTGTGAAGGTCACAACCTATAACGGAAGGTATATGTAAGATGTAAAGGTCTCACTCTACAACGGGAGGTAAATGTAAGATGTAAAGGTCACACCCTACAACGGGGGGTATATGTAAGATGTAAAGGTCACACCCTACAGCGGGCGGTATATGTAAGGTGTAAAGATCACACCCTACAACGGGAGGTATATGTAAGGGTAAAGGTCACAACCCTACAACGGAAGGTATATGTAAGGTGTAAAGGTCACACCCAACAACGGGAGGTATATGTAAGATGTAAAGCTCAGACCCTACAACGAGAGGTCTATGTAAGATGTAAAGGTCACACCCTACAACGGGAGGTATATATAAGGTATAAAGGTCACACCCTACAACGGGAGGTAAATGTAAGGTGTGAAGGTCACACTCTACAACAGGAGGTATATGTAAGGTGTAAAGGTCACACCCTACAACGGGAGGTAAATGTAAGGTGTGAAG